>NW_009725506.1:3496-48781 GCF_000703405.1 Apaloderma vittatum
GGTTTGGTCTGTAATTGCCCTTTGGATAGGATTAGTGCCAAATACTCTTAGCTGACTTCAAAAGCCGTGTCACCTTAACGCAGACATGTCACCTAATATTTCAGAACGGAATCAGCCCTTGTTTTCTATCCATGTCCTAAGTCTTGCTCTGTAATCTAAAGATTAAGTTCCAGGGGAATTATTACAGCAGAATATTCAGGACCATGAAGATGTTTGTCATGAGGTATCCACTGAAGTAGACATAGCCAAATTTTTTTTATACAGAGTTGCAAATAATATTCAAACATAATTTCAGGATCTTCAGGCTATCTGATGTGCCAGCACAAGCTGTCACTTGCACAATGTGCCTGCAGAGAAGAGAGAGGGGTGGAAATCATGCCTTCAGTTTCTGACACAAGGTACCGGTATCCCGTGCCACGGCACAGTGAGGGACCGATGTCTGTGTGCCTGCCAATCCAGCTGAGCCCAAAGAGAGAGAAATTAATCAGTCCAATAAGAAGAGATTGGTTTCCTTGCAGAAATAACTGAGTAACTGAGATTTAGTCCTTGAGTTTTTCATAGGGCAGTATGCTTCTTGGTATCCAAGACTCGTAGTAAATGCAAAACTGAACCCTTAGTGGATAGCCTTGCCATAAGTAGGACATAAACGTTCCAGCTTGGACTTTGAAATCTGTTACACATTTGAAAAGACACTTTCCTTGTAAACTTGATTTCTTCTGAAGGAGCCGCTAACACAAAAAGGGAGGAAAATATAGTTCTTCATTGCACTGTTTTCTCCTGTAGTGTAAGATCAGTCGTGGGCATCATGAGTTTTAATTTGTGGATGTTCAGAGATAATATTGATGTTGGTTTCCATAGTATTTTTGTTCTATAATTCTTTGGTTAGCAGTCCTTAGCTAGTGGGAAAAGAAATCAGATGCTAATTAGTGTTCAGAATGTAATAACTGTAGAAACATAACATCTGAAATAAAATCTCAATGTTAATCCTTGTAGCACTAATTTCTTAACACTTCATTTTCAAGCATCACCAAATACCATGAACTAAACAATAACAAAACTACAAACGATACTGTTGCATCATCACTTATTGATTGCACCTTTCACACTTGACTTTATTGCATTGGAATTCTCATTAGGCCTCAGACAATATTTACTTTCCTTAATCATGAATAGTAACAAGACAGAATACAACATTTTGTCAATAACCATCAACTTTTTCTTTACAAAAGGCTGAATTTTCAAAGGGATTTCAGCTTGACCTGCAATTCTGTGTACCTAGTTCTAGATGTGAATGCTGGGAGGATGTTTAAATTCAAAGCGCAACCTATAGCAATAATTAAAGGATGTTGTGATGCCTTGCGCCAGAATCATAAAATTGTGGAATGCTTTGGATTGGAAGGGACCTTTAAAGGTCATCTAATCCAACCCTCCTGCAGTGATCAGGGGCATCTTCAACTACTTCAGGTTACTCAGAGCCCTGTCCAGCCTGACCCCGAATGTTTCCAGGGATGGGGCTTCTACGGTATCTCTGGGCAAGCTGTTCCAGAATATACGGCCTGTGTAACCTTAGGAAAATGTCCCTTATTTTTGTGTTCATAAAGATAGATAGATAGATAGATAGATAGATAGATAGATAGATAGATAGACAGATAGATTATCAAAATTATAGATATAAAGTCATACATAACATTTTAGTATGTGTTTGTACATGTATACACGGATATGTATGCGTATAGTTCTGGGAAAGAAAGTCTACAAAAGCGATACCTGTGTATTGTGTCTCCTGTTGTCGAAGAGTTAGGTCAGGGTGGAAACCTGTTGGTCTTGTACATGGTTCTTCCTGTGTTTTCCTTAAGATGGTCTTGATTTTTCTGGGGCAGCCTAAATGGTTCCAAGATACAAATAACTAGTGAACATTTGTAAGCTCAACTTGGTGATGAAGCATAAAAGTTCAAAGAATCGTAGAATGGCTGAGGTCGGAAGAGACCCCTGAAGGTTGTCTGGTCCAGACCCACTGCTCAGGCAGGGCCACCTAACGCTGTTTGCCCAAGAGCGTGTCCAGATGACTTCTGAATATCTCCAAGGATGGAGACTCCACAGCCTCTCTGGGCAAGTGCTTAGTCATCCTCACGGTACGAATGTGATTCCTGATGTTTAGAGGGACTCTCCTCTGTTTCAGTTGGTGCCTGTGGCCTCTGGTCCTGTCACTGGGCACCACCAAAAAGAATTTGACTCTATCCTCTCTGCACCCTCCCTTCGAGTATTTATATACATTGATGAGATCCCTTTGGGTCTTCTCTTCTGCAGACTGAACAGTCCCAGTGCTCTCTGCCTTTCCTCATGGGTGGGATGCTCCAGTCCCTTCATCATGGTCCTTTGCTGGACTCTCCAGTATGTCCATGTCTCTCTTGTACTGAGGAGCCCAGAACTGGACACAGGAGCCAGGTGTAGTCTCACCAGTACTAAGCAGAGGGGAAGAATCACCTCCCTCAACCTGCAGGCAATGCCTTACGCAGCCCAGGACACCATTAGCCTTCTCTGTTGCAAGGGCACAGTGATGGCTCAAGTTTTAGCATCTTCATGGGCAGTGATGAAGCTTAAGTAAACAGCTTGAGCAGGTCCTCTGAAATCAAATCTTTTTCAAGATTAATTACGGTCTTCCGTCAGTAGAATAATCTTAACAGAATTGCAAAGTTTATGAGGGTATCTCAGCCATTGCCTGAGCGAGACTGAAATACGTTTCACCCTGTAGTGTTCCAGGTGAGTATTTTTAGTAATTCCTGCCCTGTCTTTTAATGCCACTATCAGTCAGGTCATGACAGATAGTGATTAAGTGCACTGAAGTGTCAAAGAGGACTTGTAATAGTCCTAGAACATTGGCTTGCTAAATGTACAGTATAAAGAAGGTCATCAAATTCTCTTTTGATTGACAGTTCTTGGTATGTGAGTGACTTGAGATTTCCAAGTTTCTATTGGAGCAGGAGCCTCTCACCACTACCAATATTTTATGAGAGATATTGTACAAAAAAGTGTGGGGTTGCTGAAGTGTGTTAGAACTCCCTGAAACTGCTCTTAGAAGTCATCTGCCCCATGCTGCTTTTTTATATGTGTTTTGTTTGGTTGGGTTTTTTTAATAAGCACCAGATTTACAAAAAGCACCAGATTTCTTCAAAGTACAGAGCTGAAGAACTTTGATTTTACTCTGTTACATGATGATATGTCATCACTTGCAGATCCACTTAGGTAATTAGACAGTGATGCATTTTAAGACATCTTAAGTTTCTTCCCACCCTGAAGTCTAAGACATGGTTTGCTTAGAAAGTGGTTTCTTAACAAATATGGTTTTGTCCATAGCAGTGGCTACTAAATGTTTTTAAAATACATCTGAGACATGGCAGAGTTCTGTTGAATTGTTATTTTCTGTCCTATCCACCCAACGCTATGCTCACAAAGTGCAGAATTTCTCAGGATCTGGATTATAACCAAGATCTAAGTTCCCCTTTGGCACAGTATGTAAGTGGCAACTCTTTATCTATGCAGACCAGATTTCGAGGCAGGCTACCTACCCATCTATCCACATGCTGTTCCAAAAATCACTTGCAGAGAGCTGGAACTGCATTTAGATGTTCTGAAAGTTATTAATTGTCCAAAACACTTGCGGAGTGTCCATTCTCCTTTCAGAACTCCTTCTGTTTAGTTTCTGTTTTCTCTGACCTTGTCTTCCCTTGGTCCTCTGTCTTGTTCAACTCCTGACACATATTTGGATTCAGCCCTTGTCTGCATCCAACCCTTTGGATGCAACAAGATCGACATCACTTTCTTTGCACGCTGTCCTCATGTGCCTGCAGCCACCTTAGAGCTACCTTTCCTGGCTGTTCAGCTCTCTCCACAAGTTTAGTCTTTCCTTGAGTTTCCCACTAAGATTTCTTCTTCTTCATGGCAGGATAATTCCATTTCTTTTGCTGTCATGACTTAAAAAATGGACAGTCAGATTATAGCTACTACAGAGAGTCACCAGAGAACGGACACTTCACACTCAGTCCAAACTGGACTAGCTGGCTCCATCAGGAGCCAGACTGTGCATTTCTGTGTACACTTCAGTATTCTAAAAATGGGCTATTTTATGATCACCAGAGATCTCCAGTGGATTTATTACATTGTAAATTATTTTTGGTTTCCATACAAGAAAGTGGAAATGCTTTCTTTTCTGTAATCAACAGTCTTCCATATAGCAGTACCTGAACTCTGAAGAAAGAAGAAGAATTTCTGTCTTGTTGCATTCAGAACGAGAATGATTCTATCCTGTGTTAGCTTAAAAAAAAATCTAAACAGATTTGTGAACTAATAATAGCATGAGATTGCATAACACCTTGCCTCTTCAAAGTGTTTTTATACACCTTTTTTTTTTTATTAAATGTTTGTCTTTAAATAATTGATGTGTATGTTTTGTGCAACAGAAACATACAAGGGCTTTGGCTGAAGCAAAAGCAAGAATAACTGTCAGGACACCAGTTTTGGTGTAACATCGCACAAATCTGCTTGTTGGAGATGTCTTCTCTGTTCACAGGATACTATAAAGAGAGGAATGCTTTGTGTTTTGTGTGTTCACAAACATCTGTAGCAATGCTTTCTTTTCTTTAGTTTTTCCCTCATTATTTAAGTAGGAAATAATTTAGGCAACAATCTGAATGGTGCATGCAAGAAAATTCTTCCCAGCAATGGCCATACTTGTTTCTGTACGTTGTGTTCCTGTACATCATCACAAAGATATGCCACCAAGTTCTTTCCGCACAGTAGGATGTTTAAGCTTCTTGTGTTCAGTCTGTTTTGTGTTATGCGTATATTCGGGTTTCTAGTTGTGCCAAGTGAGGGTAACAAGGTATTTGTATGTATTTCATCTTAATATTTACAAATCATTACACTGGATGCCCAGACTAGATATTCTGGAAAATATCATAAGGTGAGGAAACCATCACTAGGAAGGAGATACAGAAGCTTGCAAGAAGGAATACTCATAGACAAAACCTCCGTCACCGACGTGTGCAAGTAAAGTGGCATAAAATGTTGTCATATTAACTTCAGAAAATTACAGCTTGTGGCATTGTATGTGCTTACCTCTCTACTGGAAAAATCCTTGGGCTGCTGGCAAAAACAGGAGGTTCCAGAGAACTGTTTAGCCAGGAGAATAGACAGTAATATATACATACACCTATGTGAACCGACAATTAAGTCAGAAGAATTTGACTAGACAAGGTGCCAAGATAATTAGCCGAGATTGCGCAGTATGAGAATGTAACACTTTCCAAATTGCTAAAACAGATCGGGGTTTTGCCTAAAGACATAATCATAGTACATTAAGTTTTTCACAGTGCTCATTGGCATTGCAACGTCAAAAATCCCCAAGAACGTAGGATTAAAGAGGACATTTGTGGTTTCCTTCGTGCTTCCTCTGTTTCAGAGGACGACAAAATGTGTTTTGTCTGTCAGTCCGCACAATGATGTATTTGAGTGAAGATGAGGAATGTGATATGAAAAAGACAAAGTGGGCTAAAATGGAACAGTTTTTAAGAGAAGCGTGGACTGACACTCTTATTGCTTCTGCCCAATTTATAGAGGATCCAAACCCAACATCAAGCCCAGCTCCTCTGTGTGACTTTTTCCTCGTGAATGAAAAGGGAAAAGTTCCTTGCATCCCGGATTTGTGGATGTTCTTTAAAACAAGGATCATTTTGCACAAAACACTACCATCCTGTGGAAAACAGATGGAGGAGCAATACCAGTAGATTCCTATTGCCTGTAACCGAGGAAATAGGAGATTCTGCTCTTTGCCTTTTGCTGCATGCGTTGTGGACTTTGTTACAGATGTGAATTTTCTTGATGGCCGAATTCGCAGGGGTTTAGATGTTTTTCTGCTAGATATACTCTTATCATGGCCAAACTGTGCCATTTTATGAACAGTGCATTTCTTTGTGGGTTTTTTTTCATCTTGTGTAGGGTGATTAGAGCTCTGATTTGGAAGCCATATTAAGTATCCAAATTGGAAAGCACTCTTCAGGAGAATTTCAGAAGAACTGTCACTAGATGAATAGCAAGTACCTCCTGCAGGAATCAAATTATTTCAGGTTTAGACAGATCCAGATATTTAACCCTCAGTAAGTAAGGAATCCTTGCACTCTGAAGAAATACAGGAATCTCTCTTTCATTGGTATGAATGTAGCAAGAACATGGCCTCCTGTTTCTACAGCTTCAAAATAACATGTGTTTTACTTGCTAGAATGGTAAAAGCAAATCTGACATCCTGTCCAAAAATTAGCTATTCAAGGGCAGTCAAACCTCAGGAGAAGAAATTACAAGAACAGTGAATCTGTTGAAGACCCACACCAGTAAGATTTTCTTCTGTGAGAACTTAAATGAGTTCCACAGCCCTTCCCGGGAAGTGCCCCTTATGCCTTTGGGTAAGCCATCGTTACTCCACTCGTGCTTTTTTATTTTTTTTCTTTCTCTCAAAACTGCCATCTAGGCAAACCACATGCAGTGAGTCTAGGTGTTATCAGTCAAGGATGCTTTAGTTCACTTTCATAGAGATAATGTGGTGCTGAGAATAATTCTTGGCTTTAAGGGTAAGCTCAGTCAAGAATTTTACTAAAGCCAGGAAATTATTTTTTGCATATATTTTTGTCAAAATTCTTGTACACTGGAGTGCTAGATTCAATATTTCAGTGAGATTTGGTATTTCCTGAGACTGAGTCTGCTTTTTGTGTTTTAAAGAAAGTGGAGAAGGGCTATTTGTATACAGAAGATGTGTATAAGTGTCTGAAAGTAATGTGTTAACACATTTAAATGGTGTTCTAAATAACAAAACATCTTCTAATAGGCAGTTAAGGAGCCTGTTTCAAAAAATACAAAGTTCTTCTGCCTTTATTGAGTTAGTAACATGGACTAGTTCCTACCCCTTGGAACTCACTGAGAGCAGCGTTGGATTTTTAAGGTAACGTCCCACTGCAGGGGAAGTTGGCCAGCCCAGCGGTGGAGTGGGACCACACAGTGTGTTTATGACAGGGAAAAGGAGGAACCATATTGCATGAAAAAGAAATGATAGGTAGTTTTATGGGTATGATTTCTAATTATCCGGTCTGGATCTAGATTATAATTACATAGGCTGGAACTATGCCAAGGCATTGAAATTAGTATCTCAAGTTTGGAGGGAAGAAAAATGAGATAGCGTTTGGCTGGGCTGGTGGTTGTTTATCAGCCATGAACTGAGAACCAGGAGAGTTCAAGAAACCTACCTTGAATCTACCTCCCAAAAACAGATGAAAAGACTTTTACGTAAAATCTTGAATGCCCAACAGAATATGTAAAATAAGGCATCGCGGTGAAGAAAAGACAGGATGACATCTTTGAATGTTGTTATGTAGTTAGTAAATGAGAAAAAAAAATCATTTCTATCCAAAACTGAAATTTTACTTTAAAGAACCCTCAGCAGCAGTCAAATCTGTTAGATAAGATTTCTTTCCCGACTTACCAAAATTCACAAAGTAAGCATGTCAGTCATTTAAACATGGGCCCCTACGGCCATGTTTATCCTAGGGCCATGGTACATCTTCTGTTACTGGCAAGGCACAGCTCTTCCACAGGTCTTGGCTATTTGTAGCGTCTCTGGCTGTCCCAGAGTTTTGCAAAGGACACCAGGGACCAGTGTGTCAGTGACTGCACTGAGCTCCAGTTGAATCACTGTTGCTTCTGTTGACTGCACTGATTAGTTTTCCACAGATGTTATAGGAGACTATACATGTAACCAACTTGAATGTACTTGAATTTAAATATCTTCTTGTACCTTGAATCTCATCCTAAGTCTCAGGAATAAGGTTAAGAGTCTCAGCAGATGGACACCTCAGCATGAACACAGCTTCCCTGTCAGAAGTACAATATAACAGACTACTACCCTTGTATTATTTTACTGTCATTGTATCAAGAGGGTATTTTGATTTAATTGTTTTAAAATGACTTAAAATTAATATTTGCCTATTAACACCAAAACATGTTGATCTGGGTAGGGTAAACAAGCACAACTAGTCCTTGTTTGTAATCAAGCTGGCTTTCCTCATTTGCCCATGGAAATCTCCTCCAATGTTTTGCCAAGCATCTTTTTCATTAGCATAACTAAAGCTTAACTGAGCATATATTACAGAATCACAGACTCACAGAATGTCTGGGACCTCAGAAGATCATCCAGTCCAGCCCCCCTGCCAGAGCAGGATCACCTACAGTAGGTCACACAGGAACATGTCCAGGCGTATGTTGAATGTCTCCAGAGAAGGAGACTCCACAACTTCCCTGGGCACCCTGTACCAGGGCTCTGTCACCCTCACAAGGAAAAAGTGTTTTCTAATATTCCAGCTTGTACCCATTGCCCCTTGTCCTGTCATTGGACATCACTGAAAAAAGCCTGGCTCCATCCTCCTAACACTCCCCCCTGACATATTTATGAACATTAATGAGGTCACCCCTCATCCTCCTCTTCTCCAAGCTAAAGAGACCCAGCTCCTTCAGCCTTTCCTCAGAAGGGAGATATTCCTTCATCATCTCTGTGGCTCTGTGCTGGACTCTCTCCAGCAGTTCCCTGTCTCTCTTGAGCTGAGGGGCCCAGAACTGGACACAAGAGCAGAGAGGGAAGAGAACCTCTCTCGACCTACTAGCTACTCCCCTAATACACCCCAGTCAACAATTTTGATTGATGGTTTGTTAAACGGCTGTGTGCACTGTTATCTCACAATTTCCAGTGCTATCTTATACTATTTTATATATGAAGACCTACTAAGAAGGTTACGGTGAAGAGAGAGGTTTACACAGCTCATTCAGGAGACAACCCTTGCAGTAGTGCGGTGCCCTGCAGGGTGTTTGAGCTTTTTGATTTAGCCGTGACTCAGAAAAAGAGTGCTGTATATGCTGTTCCTCCCACGCTTGGTCTTTCTCAATGGTTTCCTCACTAATTCCCAGCTCGTCACAGTCCTCATCAGCCTGTGTAATGTGCTCATCACAGGCTCATTTTCAGCTTTTGATTTGGCCAGGCTGTCTACTGGGGAAGATTTCCTCTGGTAGAAGTCTCCAGGTACAAGAACAAGTGAGCTCTAAGTGTTACTAATAAAAAATCCTTTAATCCACTTTAACAATGATAAATTGGAACTGAGAACTCCTCCTTACTTTACAGATACATTCAGTTCAGAATTTCACTTAAGTCAGGAAATCATTTCAGGGGCAAGAGAAAAGTCCAAAACACCTCGATGTGGACGACGGGAATTAAAGGTCAAATGCTCATTTGCTCTTATTGGGTATCTGAAGCACCTACTGATGGCTGAAACTTTCACTGACATGGCTAGTTCATGGCAAATTCACACATCTTTGCTGCTATTTTTATTCGTAGTTCACCCTGGAATTTCCCTTTTAATTTTCTTCACGTTGTAGTCGGCACATGACGAAAGGAAGTAGCTGACCTGGACCACGGAAGTTCAGATGGAGCAAAGATCTGGCTAAAGTGTAATTTTCTGGATTTAGATGAATTTGCTACATTCTGTTGGTAGTAAGTACATGGCACCTAAAGTCTGTGCTGTTATCCACCTACTATCCTGCATTTTATTTCTGCTTCTATGTTGAGGAGCATAGCATAGAATCATAGAATCATGCTAACGTGATCCGATAGAATGAAAAATAAAATCTCTTTCTTTTTCTTTCCTAAAAGCATGAAAGTTCGAGCTAAGGGCTCATCTGTAATGGTTCGTACCTCTTGTAATCCCTGCAGTTCTCTCTTTCAATGGTGGCACTTGAATGTTTTCCACAATAGAGCTCATCCGAGCGCTATACCAGGCACAAAGTAATGTCCAGGCAGCAGGAGGGCCCTTGGAGCGTTGTTCACCCTACCTGCCCTTACTGCTGGGTTCCTTATTAGAATATCTCGGGTACCTCCTACGTGCTGTCATCTTATGGGACCTATTCAGGCTTTAGCAGGCAACACACGTTCCACTACCTGGTTTCCAAGCATCCATCCGTTATTTGCAGGCAAATGTAGACTCATTGTTTCTTGTCTAATTTTGAATATCTGGCCCTGGTGACAGTTTTTTTTGTTCATCAGTATGCTAACATCTGGCTTTTACTGGCTTGGCAGAGAGTCTATATCATTAAGTAGAACCGAACTATGCATCGATATGGACGGAGATGATTCTGCACCAATTTCCAAAAGGACAGTAGGGCTACTGACAGATTAGATAGTTGGAGAAATTCTCCATCTCTCTTCCTTTTTGTGATGTATCCAGGAATAAAATTGAGGGGAAAGCAGAAAACAAACTAATGTGAATGTAATTCCCAAATTTCAATCTTCTGTATATTATGGGTCATTACCCGTTAATTTGCTAAATGGCAGTTTTCTATGAAAGAAAAGTTTTGTTTAGCTGGATAATGATGACAGATGATGTAATTAGTATCATCCCCCGCATTGAAAATGATAAAAGCATTTCTTTTGTGTGTCACTGCTTTTAGACAGTATAATATCAAAAATGATAACAGTATGAAAATTGCACCGGCCGCTTTCATATTGTGCATGTAGAATACCTCAGTGATATGATACAAGTAATGACAGGTACTTTGCCATGTATTCATTTTCTCCACTCTCTAGCCTTTATATTACAGCAAAATTAAAGCACAGCACTAAGCAAACCAGACGTGCCTGAATGCAGACCCATCTGAAGAGACTGTAAACGACTAGAGTCCCTTTACTATTGCTGGTTATGATAATTAAGTGATTATAAACAGGGTTTTTGAGAGAGAACGTTGAATCATTTTTCAGTTAAAGAAGTTGGGGGAGTATTTTAATTTCAGGCCACACTGGTCGCTTGAATTAGTTTTAATTATATTCTGTATAAGTACTTGCCCCATATCCTGGTCTTGATAGTGGTAGATATTCTCATTTAAATATAAATAAATGCCAAACTTACTTAACATGGAAAAGTGACTGCTGCAACTGTGTAGTAACAATTTTCTCTTTGTTGCCATGGTTTGGATTTTTATATAAGCTTTGCAAATATAATAAAGCTAATGGAGCTCTTCATCCAAGGAAATGGGTATATTCAAGAAAATAAATTACATTTTGCAAGCTAATGAGCTCTACTAATTGTGTTTATCCTTGTGAATTAATACAATTTAGGCAAATCTATCCCCCAAAATCAAGCATTTGATTGCGTTTTAGCTGCATGGAAATCAGAACATCCGGATCAAATCTGAGTTTACTGGATATCCAAGGGGTAGCAGGGAAGGTTAGTTTTCATTGACTTGTGCAGCTGGTGCTAGCTCCTAGCAAAGCAGGAAAAGTTAGACTCTGAAAGTTGCGACTTTCATCTTTTTTTTTTTTTTAATTCAGCTCCTTCCCACGCAGGCAGAATTCTCGACAAAGAGTTGTGTGTAATAAATCCTATGTAATACGGCGGCAGGCATGTATGGCTCATGCTAATTAGCCCACATGCCCACAGGACAGGATAAAGGAAGGAAGGAAAAGGGAATAACAGTTGTACTTTTTAAGAGACAACTTGCCTTCACCCACTTCCCTCTCTCCCTCCCTTTTCTCACACTTTCTTGTGCCAACATTTGGATTTCTTTGTGTTTTTTTTTCTTCTTATAAACAGGTTTTCATCTCAGTGAGTCATTTCGGGAGAAGTAAGATAGATCAGAAAACTGTGTATATCCTGGTGGATTTTAGGTTATTGCCTATTTCTTCCAGTTTGGCTTTTTTGGTAGGATGTCAGAGAGAGAAAACAGACAACTCGAGCCCTTGAATCGCCACGAATGCCATCAAAAACTCACAAGCAAACTGCATTGGTCAGCAGCAGCGGGCAGGGGAGTGCTGGCCAGGAGGTTTGTGCTGTAGGAGCAGTTGTCAGCAGTTGCTCCTTCTGGAGACGGTTTATCTCGCCACGCGTTGGGCTGCTGCCATTTTTAACACCGTGAGAGAGTGCATGCCTGAGGTGAAGCCTGAGCTGGACTGACTGGGCTTCCTTGGTCCTGACTGCGCCGTAGCGCTGCTTTTTCACCCTGCCAGATCATTTTCAGCGCCGACGCAGGAGTCCCAGCAGTTAGCAGCCGTCGCAGATTCCTCAGATAGAGCGAGCGTGAGATCAGAGCTCTCCTGTTTCTCGGCATCAGGCCCCTCTTCATTTAAACCCAGGATTGAGAAACAGAGCCAGACTGCCTTTCTCAGCTGCTGAAAAAATAGCATCTTAAAGATGCAGACACATTCAGAAATGAAATTCTTTGTTCATTTGTTTGTTTATTGCAGCTCAGGTAAGAGTTTGGATGCTCTTTCCAAGTCTGTGCACCGAAAAAAATACACTCCTTCCATCCCTGGCATTTAAGAGCTGAGAAGGGCTGTTAAGTCTTGTCTTCTAGAAGTTTTGCATTAATTATCTTTGTGTAGTGAGAAGAGCACAGCTCCTTAGTGTAAATGCAATTACTCTGGTATAAAGATATTTAGAATAACTTATTCTGGAAGAAGTACAGAAGAAAAATTGAGAGTAATGGTAGGATCACACATGCAAGCTGATATAATTATGTCCAGACTAGCAGTTGTATTCAAATAATAATTTTGACTGGGAAAAATAAAATATTAGTCTTAAAATGAAATAGTTATGTAAGGAGAAGTCTTGATACACAAATCTGATCTAGGTTCCACAGATTCCCAGCTCCTCAAGCAGGCATTGACGTAGACTGTCGCAACTCCAGAGGAGCCATGGCACAGATACGTAAGTGTAGGGTTGCAGAGTACACATTAATGAAACAATTATCTTGTCAATGATATCTTCAGTAGAGGTTACTGTGATTTTTCGTAAAAGAACAGAGACTTTATCGACATTTTTATTATTTAACATCACATCGCCATTTTAAAGTAAAAAGAGGAAGCCAGAGGAAGGATAAAGTATTGAAAGCTTTAAATGAAAAATATTGTTCACCTCTGATGCAAACTATAGGCAGCCGTGAGAAAAAGATGTGGAGTTTGTTCAGTTCTTGGCATTGAAAGATTTTGATAGTTTAAAAGTTATCTGTTGCAGCAAAAATGGGTCTCAGAAATGAGTACAGCTGTAATGATATGTTAGTTTTGGGCCACTGACTTACTGCACAGGCCCATGCGTATCAACGAGAGTTAAAATCAAAGTAGAACCTCGATTTTGAACTTCCTTTTTCTACAGCACTTGAGTCAGATCTTGAGTGTTTCATGTCTCGCCGCGTGGGGTTGTAGGGGTCACTTCTCAGGCGCTGTTGACCCCATGCAGATGTATTGTAGAATTGTTTCAGTGAAAACAGAGCTTTGATACATCATGCAGGTTGCCTAGTGACTCCTGCAAAGTGAGGACCACCCCGAGTCTGAAAGAAGAGATACCTACGTGGAGCTGAGCTCTATTACGGGTTATAAAGCTGGGACAGGTTTGAATGATAGAAGGAGTTCTGGCAGGCTCTGAGGTCTCATCAGCTGGGAAAATGGAAATGTTTATTAATAAGAACCTTTGACATGAAATGCATGATATGTGCCCCCTGTGCTAGGCCCATGATTAATAATATTAATTATGGGGAGTTCATTATAGCCTCATGGGAATGTGATACGTAATTCAGCCAGCGCTTCATTGTAAATTAGCATTAATGTCCACTTTAAGTACAGTAGCTATCTATAGCAATGCAGAAGGAGCTGCAGTCAGTATGTACAATAACATCACCTTCCTCTTAAATGATGGCAGACTTTTACCTCAAAGAATTATAGGCCTATTATCATTTCTCCTGTGTTAAATGTTTGCTGTGACTGGCAGCGTAATATCCGTTGCAGCAACCTACTGGTGCTGCAAAACCTTTCCTCAGTGGTGTTAGAAGAGTCTAGCCCCCTGCTGATTTTAAAAAGGAACCAGATAATTTCAAAATTCGGTTGGAAGTAGTCTCGATTGCAGTTTCATTAGCAATTAAAAGAGCATGTAACCTAATGGCTTTTCCACCCCGGTCCAAAGAAATTACGCACAGTGGGCAGCTCTTCAGTTGGTGTAAACCATCAGCGATGTAATGAAAGCAATGAACCTTCACTGATTTGCACTGAGAATCTTGCCTGCTCCGAATTATTCAAACACAAGCCTTCCTAAGGCTATGCTTTATTGTTAACTTGTTTAATAATGAAAAAAATATTTCATCTTACTTGAAATTATTGTTTCCTAGCTTGCCTTCCAGGAATTCCTTACGAAACTGCCTCTGTCTGGCCTCAGTTTCTTCTAAACCACACGTGCTTCTTCAGTTGCCTTCCTACAAATGACCTTTATATACGAACACAATTTCTATCGTCCTTATGTAGCATCTCAGAAACCAGATACTTGGAGCCACTGCTTTCCTGTGGTGGAAATGGCAGGAGGACCATAGCTGTGATGGCCTCAAATATGTGTGCTTTTAAGCATCTGGAGAAGCAGCTGGTGGCACTGTGGGAAACATCATGCAAATGCTGGAAATCAGCTGAAGGACACAAGTCTTCATTAAAAGGCCATTACCTATGTTGAAATGTGTAGGTGTCTGAATAGGAAACCAGTCAAACCAGAAAAAAATAGGAGAGGGAGGGTAAAAGAACCCTTTTTTATTATCATTATTTTAGAAGAAGCTGCAAGATTGCCAAGGTTTTATTCTTGTTTGTTTGAATCGCAGTGAGTTTTAGAATTCAAAGCTAGAAAGGGCCCATTGGGTCATCTTGTCCAATCTTCTGCAATCACGGGTAACCATGTGCAAAACACGTAGTTTAGGAGAGTCCAAGGATCACTCGCCCTACGTGCCAGTACATACCAGGGGCCATGAATACTTCCTCTCTGAAATTTATGACCTGTGGGGAGAGACAGAAAGTTGTGGCTGCACTGCGCCAAAGGAAGACAAGAAGAAAACTCAAGAGCATCGTCAGCAGCTCAGGTGCTCAGAGTTCTCTGTTTGTGTACTTCAGAATTTGTTGAGTTTTGGGTTGAGTTGCCTACCTGAACCAAAGCCAGCTCAAGAGAATTGTAAATCAAAGGAGCTCTGCAGGCGGCTGTGCTAAAGAGCCGGGGAGCAGCCTGCAGCCAGTTGGCAGCGAAGGGTGTAAGTCGGTGAGATCCAGCACCTGTTGGGCTCTAAACACTTTTCTTAGAATTTGCACAGCTGACCAGCTCTGGGGGCAAAGGCAGCAGCTGCCAGGCAGCAGTGGTTAAATATAGGAAACGGAGAATGCCACATCCAGCTGGAAAGGGAAAGATAGCTGCAAGGAAGATTCTTCGTTGTGAAAAGGGCTCTGGGGTGATCGGGAATCGGAGGCTTTATGCCCTCTGCTTTCTCTCTTGTCCATGACTGCCCCTACTGTTGCACACTACATCAGCCTCAGATAACGTCGGACACTTGACTGGCATTGATGGCATTACCAAGTGTCAATTCTGGAATGTTTTGGAGTAGCAGGTGAGGGCCCTATCTCTTTCTGCAAGTCATGTATAGTTGCTGAGAGGTATTGTCCTTAATTTGACTCAATTCTTTGCAGCACTTTTAATAGCAAAAATGCTGTGTAAAGCTTAAATGTGAAGAAATGCAGCTTTAGCACAGATGGAATTTGAAAAGGACATTCAACCTTCTCTAATCTTCTACTGAGATCAGTAAGTAAAGCAAAAGGAAGGACAACCTGAAAGATAATATTTTTCATTCTGATAATCTGCAGTACTTTAATTTCACTCAGGCATTTACACGGCCTCTTTATTGAGGAGTATGAGTGTTCCTTTTGCTTTAGCTGGAGGACTGTTAAAAAGGAACAACAAAGCAAAACCCTTTGCTTAACCACCTTTCAGGTGGTGCCAGACATCCTCGCAGAGAAAGAGAACAATATGAAATTGAGGAGGCTCAGCTACAGATTGGAAGATTATTCCTATTCTTCAGACAAACACAACAAAAGGAGGCAAGGGGAAAGAATGAGATGGAAGAGAGGAGCTCATGTTCAGCTTCATTCGCATGCTGCACACATCTGCAAAAGAAAGGCTCACAGCACACAGGTGTGGCCCAGCCTCTGGCCCAGGCTTACCTCTCCGTTCTGGGGGGACATCTGGCCAGCACGCTCTCCTCTCCTCCCACCCCTTCTCCTTCACATTGAGCTGCGGCAGCTCAAGCTGGCTGAGCCTGTTGTGGTGATGATATCACGCAGTTAAATTAATTCCAGACCTGGTCAAGCTTGGAATCAATTAGACAGGAGACAAAAAAAGAAGCTGGGAGAGAAAAAACAGAGCAGGTGCGAAACAGCATGTAGGGAGAGGGAGTAGTGGGCTTGGTTCTAAAGGTGGCTTAGGATTCAGTTTAAGATGGAGAAACTGGAGGTGACAGGAGCACCACAACACCACAGAGATCCCTTTTGTCTCCATACTGGGTTTCATTAAGTGCTTCTTGGTCATACAATCAAGATTGCGCCCAGAGCTCAAGAGGAGGGTGTTCCTTTCTGTTTCAAGGACAACCTGTAGATGGACATAAAGATTCCTCAGCTTAATACAGAATCACAGAATCATAGAGTCGTAGAAGAGTTTTGGTTGGAAGAGATCTTCAAGATCATCAAGTCCAACCTTTGTCCTAGCCCTATCAACACCATGTCCCTCAGCACAACATCCACCCATCTCTTAAACACCTCCAGGGACGGTGACTCAATCACCTCCTTGGGCAGCCTGTTCCAATGGCTGACAACCCTCTCAGTAAAGAAAGTCTTCCTAATATCCAACCTGAACCTCCCCTGGCACAACTTAAGGCCATTTCCACTTCTCCTGTCACTCATCACTAGGGAGAGCAGACCAACTCCTGCCTCACTACAACCACCTTTCATGCAGTTGTAGAGAGTGAAAAGGTCTCCCCTCAGTCCCCTCCAGGCTAAACAGCCCCAGATCCCTCAGCTGTTCCTCATACAACACATGCGCCAAATCCTTTACCAGCTTGGTAGCTTTACCTTTACCTCATCCTCTGTGTCTTGACCTTGCTGTAGAGCATAACCCAGGCCCAGGAACGGGTAGTGCTGAGCAGGCATCATGCTTTCTGTTCCCAGCCTCAGCATCTGCTGCAAGTTTGGGCCAATAAATCACTAATGTTGGAAGGAAAGGACCACCTTCCTACCGCATGTCCGGACAGCAGTTCCCACAGTGGGTGTCTGATCCTTGACTGACCCTCGAGGCACTGCCATATGCAAATAGTAGTAATCTCTGGTTTGTTGTTCCTCCAAAGTCGGATGCGCCTCTATGTGTCTGTCTGCTTGGAAGCTTAAATAAACCCAGTTGACATTTGTTTGCTTTTGCAAGCTTGATTCATCAGCTTGAATTCCAGAATGTGTAAATACTTCCCAGTTGGTCAGAATGGCTTTTTACTATCTTTCTCCCAAGTTTACTTTAAAGAAGACTTTTTGGGTCTCAAATGCTGGCCTGCATGATTGTAAAACATCTGGCTTGTAACTCTGATACGTTTTCCATTTTCTCCAGCATAATCATCTCAGAAACCTCATGAACAACATTTGAGTCGAATTGCACCTTTATATATCAAACCACATATAAGGGAAGGAATGAGGACTTTAGCAGCCAGAGTGTTTTAGGAGCTTCTTTATGAAGCCAGTCAGAAAAATTTCAATATAATAATCCCTAGCAGGACCGTCAGAATTTCAGCCTCTACCAACTTTTACACCTTGTTGGCAAGTTACCTTGGTTTGCTTTGTACAGCTGCTCTGTTGTACTGTAGTTACCTCATCTTTACTTACATACAAGCACTTTACAGATAACATTTAAAACAAGAAAAGAAAAAATGAAAGATCACTGCACTTGGCAGACTGTGAATTGTGAGTGCCTCCCTGGTCTGACAGCCATGAGTAGTACTTTTCACTAAAATGGGTGGGACAGTATCCTTTCTAAATTGCCATACGTGGTCAAAAACATTTGCAGAGCCAGGCCCCACACTGTTACGCTAGACTTCAACTACTTCAGATGCAGCAGGGAAAATTATGATTAGGGTCTTGAATCTCTTTTTAAGTGCTGGTACAGCTTTACGACATCGGCTGGTAGCTTTCTAATAGCTCCGTTAGTTTTATAATAGCTCCCCAGCCAGTCTCCACCTACCAGCAGTGGATAAAGAGACCTTGCTAGAGGTCCAAACATAGTTTCCAGCAGCTGGCTTGGGATAGGGGTGTGATGTTTGGGTGCTGGGTTATAAGCCTGATGCTTCTTGCAGGCTGCCTTACAGATCTCCATTTCCTTATTCATCTGACCCATAGTTAAGGGGAAGAGGTGGTTTATGGTTATTTCATATTTCACATTCTTCCCAAATGCATGACTTGGGCTTCTATATTTCTCTTAGAAGTTATTTGAACAGTTCAGAGGTCCCTTCCAACCTAAATTATTCTGTGCTTCTGTGAGTCTAAATTTTTGAAGAGTTCCTTAAAATTAAAATTAGGTGGGGAAAAGCATAACTTTTAACTAGTCACAGAGCTACTTTAAATCTCTTTTTTGAAAGTTTCCCTTTGGCTGCTGTCTAAATTGTGCATGGTTTGCCCTCCAGGACCCGTTTGCTCTCTGTTGGCAAATCAGGTTCTTAGAGAGATGAAAAAACTGCTGGAAGTATTTTTTTCTTGGGTTTCCTGGCCAGGACAGAAATCTAATAGACTCCCTTTCCTGGGTGCAAGCCCATTAGACATCCTATATGTTCCCATAAGAGCACCTGCTATGTTTGATACTGAAGTCAGTACTATATGGATATGTTGGGTGAATTAAGCCCCTCAGACCATATCTACACTAATAAATTAAGTATGCATGCAATGGGTGCCAGATCCAGCTGGCACAGAACAGCCTGAATCCTTCTTGTTCAACTACCCCACTTGTCCTCTTGGGATAATGTTTTGTGGCCCAGACCAAAACTACATGAGTGGCTGAGACAACTCCATTCTAGTGCAGAGGAATATTCCCTGGCAATGTCAAAACGCCTAGTACAGGTGTATCCTCAGGGAGCCCATGCTTACAAACTCCTGTTCATGAATTCCAAGGAAACGCACAGTCTTCCTTCCTCTCAGTGCCAGCTTCTCTGGGTTCATTGATGTTTGGTGTTGGTTCGGATTTTTTTGCTTTTCTCCCATACTCATTGTTAAAATGGTCTATTTTTTTATTTACTGCAAATTCTGCTTGTTACCCCTTACTTCTCGATGATGCTTTCCATCAAATCTTCTTGATTCATTAGTACTAGGAAGGACAGCATGCTGTTCCTTCAGCCCACATCCAGACGGCGTCAGATGGACAACATCCTCTGTAATATCATCTGCTGGTAGAGAAGCTGAACCTTTAACTTCAAATCCTGGCTCTTTGCCCAAATTAAATGAATTGAGTGTAGACTGACCACCATTGTTTCTATGAATTAACCAGTAGAGGGAGGCACAGCAGACTCCACTTGTTTTATTTTTAAAGACTTTGTATGGTACACACTTTTGTAACATCCAGTTTTTCTAGTCTGCCTCTTTCCATAAACTAAAGCCAGTTTTTATACAGCCGTCACTTGTTGCATCCCAATCAGGCTATTGGTTATGGGCTGTTCATCACAGACGCTGTCTCCTGGCTTTATTTTTATGAAGCGTTCAGTAAACTGTCACTGCGCTTGCAAAATATACTGCTTTCCCACATAGTGTGAGATAGTGGATTTTGTAGCTCATTTTAGTAGCCAGAATTCTCCAAACATTCCTCCTCCGTAGTCTTAAGTGCAACAGAAGCAGGCAGTCGAACACTGCAATGGCATGTTATTTCATGTATGGATTTTTTCTTTTTTTTTTTTTCCCTTTCAAAACTAAAAAACCACTGCCAGCAGTGGGAATTGATCAAACTGTAACATTTGTGTGTGACACTCTAATAGATTCTATAATGCTGTTAGCTTGGCTTACAACATGGCAGCCAGACAGCATATTAGCCACATACTTTTACATGCAGACCTTGCTGTTAAATCGTGTTTGGCTAATCTTCCCTTAGGGGAAATTGGATTTCAGCCCCTCTCCCACCTCAAAACCCACTGTAAGATAAAAAATTGGTTTTTTAGAAGCCTCTTTTTCTCTAAGGCACTTTAATTGGCATAAGGTAGTTGCTCCTATAGAGACACTATTGATTAGCATTTTTATTTTGCTATACTTTAAAGTACACCACTCTCAGAAGCAATTCATGAAATACTGAGGCAATAAACTAGCAATAAAAAGCCAGAATGGGGACTGACTTGGCTTGCTTACTCCTACCTGTCTCATTTACTTTTTTATTTTTAAAACTGGCAAATGGCTGAAGCTGGTTTCGTTCTCTTTCTGACCATCCCTTGGGCAAAACCCAAGCCGGTCGTAGGTGTCAGTGTTAAGTACACAGCAAGATTTGCCCCCGGGGTTGAGAGGACCAGAGTTCCAGGTAGCCTTGTCCAGTGCCACATGTTCTTCAATGCCCGTGTCTTGGAAAAGCAGGCGCAGCCTGTGCTTAATTTTCCCCTCCTTCCTCAGCACTGGGATTGCTGAGAGTACTGTGACACATTAGAGAAAATAGATTTGGGGGATCCTTCTACAAGAAAATATTTATGCATCTTAGCATCTCATTTGACTTTTCCAGCATGCTGTATTAGACTTTTTTTTTAAGTCTTTAATGCAATATTTTATCTTTTAAAAGGTTTTCAAATGCCTCTTTTAGTCCTCAACACATATTTTCAGCATGAGTACATTCAGAGCTTTGTTTCTTTGGGCTTTCTTTGTTCACAGAAATTAAATAAGTTACAATTTTAAATATGTCAGTCCCTGAAGTTAAGTCTGCTTCATGGCTGTGTTAGACTCGGTTTTCTCTTAGTTAATGGAATACTGACAGCCTGAGGTCAGGTAGCTGTATGCCTTCTAACTACAGAACATGTCCTGAATGCCATGTTTTTTCAATTTATCTTTTGTCTTCTACTGCTTATCATATCGTAAAAGCAAAAATAACACTTGGCCTCTTTCTGTTTGCCAGCACCAGTGAAAATAAAATTTAAGTATGTAGATGGTAACAGTATGTGTCTAGAAACTTGTATGTTCAATTAAGTAAATACTGAAGTTGCCAGATCTTTTTAGCAGAAGAGTACAAGAGTACTCAAGAGCAAAAATGTTGAGTGAAAACAACTTCGTGATCCCAGTCCAATCTTTTTCCATTACTTATCATCAAAATCCAGGGCTTGGAGGCAGAATAATTTTGACCTCAGATGAAGCACTCGTTTATTTACTCAGCGCTTTCTTTTATATAAACCATTATGGGGGTACATTGCTTTGCCTGGATCTTGTGTTTAACGGTATTTTGCATCCATCTATGCCATTGAGACAGATTTAATTTTAGAATGTTTTGGAAGCGCCTTTTCACCAATCAGACTTCAGCTGTACGAAATCACCATGAACTGCTTTGCTTTCTCAGCATGGCTCGGCTTTATCCTCAGTCAATAGACATCTTATCAATCCTTGTTCAAAGACATTCTTTTGCTTCCCCTGGGCTAGTGCTGGTGATAGATAAAAAGTCTGCAAGCATGGGTTGTGATTTGTTAGTCCCAAGTTATTTGAGGCAAATGGATAATAAACAAATTTTGAAAGTCCACCCAGTTCATTAAAACTTGAAGGACTTATTTGAAAGTGTGGTGGAGTTTCAGAGGACTCTCAGCTTCACAGCATGGCCCATGATGATGCATGTACAAACCAAAATGTAATATAAAGTACATTTCTTTCATCTTCACAAAGAGATTTTATCATACAGCCTTAAAGACCTTTAGATCTTTCTACATCTGAAAGGAAGATCCAGCATCTCTTGGAATTTCTCAGTATAGTTTCAGAACTCCTTTAGTGACGATTCCTTTGAATCTCTGGGTTAACTCTCATTTTTGTTTTGTGTTAAAGTTACTTTTTTTATTACCTTTATACTTACAGAGGTCATTAGAGGATTATCCCTAAACTTCAGAATATTGGCAGTTTCTGCCTGCTCCTGCTATTTCCCTTCCGACGGTCAACTTGACTTTTCACTTGAACCAAAAAATAATTCTTATCATTGCTTTCTCTTAATTCTAAGAATTTCCCTGAAGAACATCTTCAGTTTTCTTTAGTGTCAGTGTGGTAGTCTTCCATCTCGTATCAGACAAATAACAGGTTTCATAAAAACAGGTTTTCCTTGTTAATATTAAGAACATTCTACAGCTATGGATCAAGACTACTCTTTGAAGCAAATCCATTGGTACTTCTGCAGCAGTTAGATGTTATTAGAAAATAACTTCAATTTTTGCGAATTTGTCTACGGGTACGTGGGAAAATATAAACAAAGCTGCTTCTTTAATGAACATAAAGAATAAAATGTTCTACAATTAAAATATGCTCTGTGAATAAGTAACTGTAAGCTATGCCTATGTTGAGAGAGCTTTCTTTCCCCATCACTAAGCTTTCCAGGTAGACATTTTAGTCTAAAATAAACAGTCATTTCCAGCTGGGAAAATTACAAGGAACTTCTGAGAACACTGGGCCATCTGAGGATGCTCCAGTTCGATAAGGCAAACCTAAAAGCATTTAAAACACAGGGAGGTTTAGTCTCGTCAGCCAGAATGCTAAGGACTTAAGAGAAAATGAATGTGTATCAGCAGTGGTGTTTATTATAGTAATGCAGTGACTGGAAAAGTACAGGGAAGTGGTGAAATGTGATACGTCTGCCATTCGCTTTAGCCTGTTAGATTCTTAGAAATCCAAATATGCTGTCCTGGAGAGACTGTTATACTGCTGCCTTAGTTTGCCTCATTATTGTGGATGAAAAGCTCCTCTAGGCAGATTTCTCAAATATTGCCAGTGCTGGATGCCTGTTGTAGGCCCTGGGATAAGAAAATGCCCCCAGCCTGAAGCAAGTGATGTAAGCACAGCAGAAGAGAAGTGCCAGGGTATTTCCTGAATTAATTTAGAGGGTTCTGGCAGTAGATTCCTTCTCCTCCTCCTCTTCCTTCTTCACTACAATCACTCTTACTTTGGTAGAACTGATCGTGCCACCTCCTACAAAGAGACTGGGAAGAGAGAGCCCTCAGGTTACGGTTTCCATGTTGTTGTTCATCCAACATTGCAGCAAAAGTCACCAGAAATACTCACGAATGATTTCTTTTTGTTTAGCTGGAGGGAGCAAGGTGTATATGGGTATGAGTCTCAGAAACAGATGTGTGCAATAAATGTATGCATGATTTAGAACAGTTATTTATGTAAACATGATAATAATGCATGCAGCAGATGAGAGATATAATAATTATCCGCAGATTCTTTGAACGTGATTTTCATACTATGATGTGATCAGATCAACTCCCACCCTTGTGGAGCTGAGATCCTTAGAGGACACTGCATGGCTTTTCTCCTATCTCTTTAAACGAGCATTCTTTTTCATCAACCTGTATTACGCATAAAAATGTAAAGAGTAAAAATAGGTAAACTGAAACAGTGCTCTGAGCTGCCTGCCTTGCCATCCTGTCTTTTACAGTAGTTAGACATGATTTTTAGAAAAAAAGTGGAAGAAATTCTGCAGGAGGCGTTTGAGGGACCTCTCCTAAGCTTATGTAGCTCATTGTTTTCATTTGAAATCTCCTTCTATTAATATTTCATAATTTCAGAGTAGAAAGAAATCCATATGGCAGAAGGATGAGAATAACAGGATTTTCTCTTTGTTTACCTCTTATGCAAGGAAGCTGGAAAGGTAAGTAGGGTTTCTCTGGGAGTAAGGAGGATTTGGATGATTTTTTTTATGAGGGTTTTGTATGTTATTTTCACTTCAGCATGTTCACTTTAATCCAAAATCAATTCAGTTTGCACTGAGAACCGAGAGAGATTTTCAAGGCTTCTGTAAGAGTCTGAAGCTTATATGATTACGGTATTTTGATATCAGTGGGTCTTGCCATTGTTCCACTATTTTTTAAATTTGATGAGCCCATATAAGCCAAATTTTGCAAAGAGCTCCTGTTCTCAAGGATTACGGTTTTTCTCCTAATTTCCTTAAATACCTGAGTAGAAAAGAGAGGCTTCTACATTGCTTCCACTGAAGAATCACAGAATCACGGAATTGTTGGAGTTGTAAGGGACCTCTAGAGATCACTTAGTCCAACCCCCCTGCTAAAGCAGGATTGCCTAGAGCACATCACACAAGAACACATCCAGGTGAATTTTGAATGTCTCCAAAGGAGACTCCACGACCTCCTTGGGCAGCCTATTCCAGTGCTCTGTCACCCTCACAGTAAAGAAGTTCTTCATATTTAAGAAGAAATGAGGAACATCTCAGGACCATTAGGAAAGCCTTAGTTTTTCTACCAGAGATCAGTCTTACCAAAAACCAGAAAATGCAACCATGAGGCTCCCTCCACAGGAAACCATCCTTCATGCTCACAGACTTCCTTATTTTTCTTGGATGAACATCTGGTGGCCAAACCTTGCTTCATCCTGGGTTATGCTGATATATCTGAGTGAAGGCCTTTGGCTTGTGGACTAATAAGCATAAAATACAATTAAATGCAAAGGGTTCAGAGGAATATCAGCTAAAGAAGCTTCTTCAAGCAATGCAGCTACTTAAAGTATCTGCAGAGGAAATATTTAGAAGGGGAGTAGCTAGTAGGTCGATAGAGGTTCTCCTCCCTCTCTGCTCTGCTCTGGTGAAGTCATATCTGGAATCTTGTGTCCAGTTCTGGGCCCCTCAGCTCAGGAGAGACAGGGAACTGCTGGAGAGAGTCCAGCGCAGCAACAAGGATGATGAAGGGAGTGGAACATCTCCCTGATGAGGAAAGGCTGAAGGAGCTGGGTCTCTTTAGCTTGGAGAAGAGGAGGCTGAGGGGTGACCTCATTAATGTTTATAAATATGTCAAGGGGGAGTGTCAGAAGGACGGAGCCAGGCTCTTCTCAGTGATGTCCAATGACGGGACAAGGGGCAATGGGTTCAAGCTGGAACACAGGAGGTTCCACAAATATACTAGAAAAAGCGTTTTCACTGTGAGGGTGCCAGAGCCCTGGCACAGGCTGCCCAGGGAGGTTGAGGAGTCTCCTTCTCTGGAGACATTCAAAACCCACCTGGACACGTTCCTGTGTGACCTACTGTAGGTGATCCTGCTCTGGCAGGGGGGCTGGACTAGATGATCTTTTGAGGTCCCTTCCAACCCCTGACATCGGTGATTCTGTGATTTTACTGTTGTATGGGCCATCAGATCTTAGGTGGCATCAGATTCTTAGATGGCAAACAGTTTGACAGGTGTGACACTGTGCCTGGCCCCCCGACATGCTCACTGGCTGAAACAGGTCCCTTCCCACTCCTTTAGAAAAAGAGGGCAAGACACAAAGTTGTGGTGACTTGCTAAGGGTCGCAGAGCCTACCTGTCACACAGCTTTCAGTCACAGCACTTGATCCCAGCAATCTGCTCCTCTCTTCTGAAATGAGCGTAACACGTGCTGACGCACATACTCGTTTAGATCTTAGTCCCAAACAAACGAAACCAACAGGGTTTCTGTTTCTCCTCCCCATTATTCCCACACATGCTCTTTTTTCCCCCTCATACAGGACAGAGTCATGCACCAGCACAGTCCTGCATCAAACTGGGAACAGCTCTGCACGTGTTCACCCAGGCGTGTGGGAGTTCTGCAGGGGATGTACGTTTATGGAAGGTTAGGGACTTGAAGGAGGTGGCACTTCGTGATTTCACTGACCAAATGATTCGAGCTTCCTTTGCCAATTGCCCATTGGGACCCTACTGCATGTGGCTGGGGGCTGCATGACTCTGAGTGGCCTTCAATGTGGAATGAATTCTTGTTATCCTGATGCTGAAATTGTTTTCTCTGAGGTTTGATACCATAGTTTCTGCTCATCGGTGATGCTAGTGTATTATGTTGTTATCATGTGCTTATATTCTCCTCCTAAAACGACAAAAAATAAAAAATCTTCAGTGTAGAGAATGAGGACAAGTCATACAAGCCTGCCTGCTGAATTACTTTCCATTCCTGTTGTGGTTTCTCTGTGATTGGATTAGAAGAGGTTGTCAGTGTATGCTCATCCTGTAACTGCCTACGCTCTCCCCTGGCTAGGTATAAATAAAGGCTTGGCAGGTTCTAGAAATGCATCTTGTTTAACCTCTACAAATACCAATATTTACTCAGAAATTCAAAACAATGCAGTCAGCCTCCTCTTACGGGAGGGCAGCAGGAGTACAAAGTGGCCGGCCGTGTCCGTGGCACGTCTGCTCTCCCTGCGGGGTTTCCCTTTCATTTATCTCTTGGCTGTCTCCTTTTGTTTAACGTAAGAACTGAATTATGATCTGCTCAGGAATTCCAGACCCATTACCACAGTCTGCTTTGTGGAAAGCTCTCTTTTAGGTATTCAGTGATTGCCTTTCTCGTACCCCTCGGAATGGAGCTAGAAATGAGACTATTCTGTATATTCCAGCAGCTGAGTATCACAATAGCCACGCTCAAAATCTACAGAATTCTGTCCATGCTTTCACCATGCAAACCTTTTTCTCTGGTTCCTCTGACTTTTGCTGTTGCTGTTGTTGAGAGTGCAGTGGATTTAATCAAATGTGTGGGTAAAATACTAGGGGGAAAAAAGCTTTATAGAATAGGGATTAAAATCCTTACAAAAGCATGTGAATGGGGTTGTTTTGTAAAAGTGCATTTTTACTCAAAGTAAAAAAAACATCTTCACCTCTGAAATGGTCTTTATCAGGCAGCCTGGGATGAAAATATGCAACTTGAGAAAGCAACTGACTATACAGCAGCAAAAAAATGCATTATAGTACCTCTGCACAGTCTAGATATTGAAGCAGACACTTCTGCCCATTCCTTTGTTCCCTGAATCCCTAGAGCCTTCCCTCCCCTTTCACCATGATACTACTGCAATCTCTATGAGCTGCTGTGGCTTCCTACCAGCCTCAGTCTGTCTCGTTGCTGCCCTCCAGCACTGGCACTGCAATCAACTCTCCTTGCTTTTCTTGTCTTTCACCCTGACCATTGTCTGTCCCCCTCTTCCCAAGAGGGACTTGGGCCTTAGCACCACCAATGCACCAGAGCTGGACCCTGGGTCCAGGCTGGAGTCAGCAGTTCTGAGCTGGGCTTTAAGAACAGAGACCACAAGGGGCAGCTGGCACAGCAGGGCATCACACGTAGGACCTATAGGAAAGAACAGAAAAAATAGTATGTCTAAAATCTCACATCTTTTGGAGACTTGAGTTCATTTTGGAAACCTGATTTCACACCCTCAGACTACATCATTTAGACCTTTAATTCGTGTAGGACAAGGAAGAACAGTCTGTTGGGTAGAGATCTTGCCTGACAAATAGGAAACTCAGACGCAGTTACACCCTCTGTGTTAGGAACTCAAAGTCATATCTCTCACCATGCAGGGGAGTAATCAACTTCAATAGTATTAGTGTGGACACTGTTACTGTTCTTCATGGCAGTCATGGAGCTAGAAGATGAAGCAAGGAGATCATAAAATAGAATCATAGAATCATTTAGGTTGAAAAAGACCTTAAATATTGTTGAGTCCAACCATTAATTGAGCACTGCCAGGTCCACGACTAAACCATGTCCTTAAGCACCACATCTACGTGTTTTACAAATACCTCCAGAGTCAGCGACTCAACTGCTTCACTGGCATCCTCTTCCAATGCTTAACAACACTTTTGGTGAAGGAATGTTTTCTAATATCCAGTCTAAACCTCCCCTAGTACAACTTGAGGCCATTTCCTCTTGTCCTATTAAGACTTGGGAGAAGAGACCAATCCCCACCTTGCTACAGCCTCCTTTCAGGTAGTTACTGAGGCCCAGAAGGTCTCCCCTGACCACTCTCCCCTGAGATCCATCATGACCCGCTAAATCATTTGTAAGGGTGGGAAAGTGCCTAAATTCTGATGCCTTCTTTGGAGTTGTTGGACAGTAGTATCTGTTTTGTATATAACAGATATTGTAAGGAAGCTATAGCCCCACGACATCCCTTACAGGAGATGCTAATGGAAAAGTTGCACAGCTAACAGCAAAGGAGAAAAGCACAAGCCTTGGTTTAACTGCAAATCCCAAAGAATCTTCTGGAGCAGTGAGACAAAATGGCAGGAAATTCAGACATGTGGCACAATATATTGTGGGGAAGCAGTGGTTTCTTCAGCTAATGGGCCTTTCCAATGGTCATCCAGGGGCCTAATAGTGCTTAGGTGTACATCTAGGCATCCTGATCCTGCTGGTTACCATTAAGGGTTGTGATTGTGGTGCCATTTCACTACTTTAACCTCTAGCCGCTAATGCATGCCCTGGTGTGTGCTACACTGTGTGCTGGATGTGCATCTGGTTACGTTCTCTTGTCATAAATCAGGATGGCACGACAGTCTATGAGGACTCTAGAAATCACTGTCCTACTTTATCTGAAGTTCCTGATGACATTCTCAGTATGTGTTTAAGAAAGATTTGATGGGAAGGCTAAGGGTATCATTCCTTGAAGAGGAAACAGGCTCCTAGGTGACTGGCTGAGATCCTATAGAACTGACAATTTTGAGAATTCCAATTATTTATATTGTACAACTGATGTAACCTGAGGTATGTGTATGTAATTAATAATGTTAGGCTGTCTAAAGTCTCATATAAGTTAGTAAATAACCCAAATTAATAAATAAAACAAGCACCCAGAGCTGCTCATGAAGAGAACTGCAAAGCAACACGAGGAGGAGGCTGCAGCTTTCTGCACGTGCAGGTGGAAGAATCAGATTTTTACAAGTTCCCTGAAAAACACCTTGGCTTTTCATTTGGTCATAGAGGTGAGTAAAGACATTCATAGTGATCTGTGGTGCCCTACATGATTTGTGTTCTGCAAGTTTAAAGGAGACCTTTCTTTTACGTGTGGCCACAACAGCTGAAATTAGGTCATCTCTAGTGAAGATCTAGGAGGTGGAAAACTGGCACACTGGAGGTTGCTTCAGCTGTTGCTTTCTGGAATATATCAGCTGGAAATGAGATCAAAATGTCACGTCTCTGCGTGATAAAGTTGTACTTTGGCCGATTTCAGGTCCTAGCTGTTAAAATGGGTCTAGTACAAAGCTTGTTGAACAACTGCATGGCCATCAGTAAACAACTACAAATCAATTTGTGAAATAAAGCCTGATTTGCATACTTTCTGCTAAACAGACTTTTACAGTTCAAACATATTTTTAAGGCTCAGAATCTTTTAGTGGTATATGATGCATAATCTAGATGTATAAAAGAATAAATCTACAATATCGTTGTCTTTATTCCCCAGAGTATCAATCTCGCCCTGGCTGTGTTCAAGGTCTGTTTCTAAATCAAACGCATGAAATAACTGTCCAGCTTTCCTGCTGGAAAACACTAACTTGGCATTTTATTGTCGCTGCTGAAACTGCCCTGATCATGCTGGCAAAACAAAGAGTGAGAAAGTTTTATAGGTGCTGCTAGACCCTTATGAACATCTGTGGGTTCTCACACGTTAAGACTGAATTGAGGGAGAATCAAAAGGAATTTTCAGTTTCATAAATAGCTGGTCACAGGAGACTGTGCACAATTAAGATTCATAAAGGGTGGCTACTTCACAGCAGCGAGCAGAAGTCCTTCAGATAGACCTTCTCGCCTAAGGAAAGAGAAAGATTCCCCTTTGGTGCCCCTAAACCTAAAAGAAGACAGGAACAAGTAAGCAAAAACATATTTAAAACCAAGGGCAGGGATGTACATGGGAGGTAGGATGTAGAAGGAGACCACAAGGTTGCAAAAGACCTTTGCTAAGTAGATCAAGAGCAGAAAAAAAAATAGATATATCCTCCCAAATCTGCCATGAGTCACCACAGGTCATGTTTTATGGAGGTTTTATTGCATGTTTCATGTGTACTTTGGAGACTAAAACCATATGCATCTGATTAGATTACTTAGTGCTAGGAGTGTAAGGTAAGAGCATAAATTGAATGCAATTATTTCTAAAGGAAATTATATTCCTGATTCTGCCTGTCTGTTGTCTTCTATCTTTTTCTTTTTATTGTCTCTTTTATCTTGGTTCTAAGATGGCTTTCACATCATATCTACCTTGCAATCCTTTGGTTTGTATGAAGGCAATTCACAGCTCAGCGCATTACCTGTCTTCTCTGATTGTTTACAACTGGTTTATTAACCAGGCTCTGGCTTGGACTATCTTTGCTTCATCAAGAGGGAGGGGGAGAGCAGAGCTGTTCATTTTGCATTAAGCATGTGTGCTCGTGTGGAAATATCCAACCATACCCCTCAGCGGAGATATCTGTGTTAAAATGAAACCAACTTTTTTAGAGGAAAAAAAATTAATTTATTACCAATGCAAGGTTATTACTTGGACCATATAATCCAGTTTAAGTATGTGATATTGCCTCCACCTAAGAGTCCTGTATTCCTGATTAAAAAGTGCCAGAGGGGAGTATATGCCTTACAACCACTTATCTGCCCTGTTTTCAATTTCACCTGCTACAATATTCCATTTGAACTCTTTCTTAGAATTTTCCAGCTGAAGTGAAATATTTGATTTTCACATTGGGCTGCAATTTTGGGGTGAGAGGGCAGGGGCTTGAGAAATTTCTTCCTTTTCCCTGCTGCCTGCCTGTTCCTTTCCCTAGAAATATGTTGCCAAAGTGCCTTTGGCAAAATAGTGATTAGCTATAATGAAGATCTGTCTGAGGGAGATTACTGCCTTTATGAGGTGGCATTTTTCAATGTGACTGTGCCTGTACCTTCCAGGCAGTTTGCTTTCTCGGTCCGCAATTATATTTATTTATTTTCTTCTATAGTTTTAAATACCTGGGCTAAGCTAGACTGGTCTATTCATACTATTTAAGTAGTCACAACATGTAATGTATTGAACCATATGTTCTAACGTTGTGTTTGCCCCCTACAATAATGAACCTGTGTTGAGCTATCTACTTGCTGCGCAGATTCCCAAGAAGAGAGTTACGCTTTGCAGCAAGATTAAAAAACTATGTTGAGAGACATATTGAATCTAGTGGGTTTTTTTATCTCCCCAGACCCCTTTCCTGGAGTAAGATTCACCTCACCTTACTTTAGGCAGTCTACAGGGTAGATGTTGGCATTTGAGATGGGCTCTTTTTTCCAATCAGTGGAGATCTAGACCAGAGCATCAAGGGGATCTGGAGCAGTTAGTCCCACAGTCAAAATGTGAATTGTGCATGTGACTCCATTGGCTCTGTTTACTACATCTTCCCTTTCTATTGAGAGAACCATGAACAACTGGCCCAGCTGTAAACATTTTGTACCATATCAGGTGGGTCCTGGTCCTACTAAAGTCTCAGCCTGTACCTCTGCAGATGCCTTTCCAGCAGCTCAAGCTGCTTTTACTCAAAACCAGTGATTCACTACCTCCTTTACCCAGTTGTTGTGAGCAACAATATCATCTCACCTGGACTCTCCAGTTATCACGGTCAACATGAATGTCTCCTTCCTCACAGCCAGGTTGAACGCACAAGTCTTGCAGCTTCTTCTGCCTTTCCATCATGCAGGCTTTTCACATCATTCTCATAGCCAAAGTTCTTTTCCTGTCTCTCTTTATCTTGGCCACTAGAGCTTCATTTTCTTTGACATGACCAGGCCTGTTCTTTTCAGAGCTTTTGAGGAAGCTGTGGAAAGCTTGTAGATTGTCTTCAGGTTGCCCAACTTTATAAATCTCTTTATTGCCCTCATTCATTCTGCTTCATCAAATACGTTACCTCTGTTCAAGGTCCTTAAAAACCTGTTAAATACTGAAGAAGCTGCTGTGCTCAGACATCATACCTGAGACATCGTGTCTGCTTAAGGAGACCACTTCTTTCCTTTTCAACCTAGCGCTTCATGCTGCTCCTTACACTGGGGAAGCATGCTTATAAGCATCTCGGAAAGAACCACATCACTCTCCTTGGGCCCATCTGGAAAACTCCTCCTTTGTGTTTAGCGTGAGCTCACAGGTAGCTCTAGGAGATCTGTGCTTACACACAAGCTGGATCACCACTGAGACACCTCCTTGCCCATGGCCAGTGCACACATTGGTACCTTGGGGCTGCCTGTCCCCTTGGCAGTGTGATGTCCTTATGGTTTCTTCTCCCGTTGAGCCAGGCAGCGTTTCGACCTTACGCAGTGGTGCTCATCTACACTTCCATCTTGACTGAAGCACTCAAACTTTATTCTGCTCAAACTTTATTCTGACTTGCATTGCCTTTCCCCGACTCACTTCATTTTCTGAAGCCGCACTTTTCTCACACCCACCCACGCTGCAAAAATAAGGGGAAACAACTTATTCTTTTAAAACATGAGTACACACAGCATTGACCACTTCTTCACCTTTTGAGAATATCACTTTGTTAGCATCATTTTCAATAGAAGTCTTTATCTGCGCTTTTACAGGTCTGGCTCTTTCAACCTTCTGCAGTACATTCTTGGACTTTGTGATTTTAAGCAGATCCATTATTATCTAAATACTGGGGAAGCAGGCAGGGGAGGGAAGAGAGACTGACAAGCGACTCCTTTAAGTGCTGTTCTTGGTAGCTCTGCACAATATGCATTAGGAACAGCAGGGAGAACAGCTTTCATAGTAGATCTGAGCCTGTTAAAAAAGAAGTTATGGTGCATAGCCTCAAAAAAAAAAAAGGGAGCTGGTTCGTATCTGTCACCATCGGTTTCAGCATTTTGTGTTTGCGTACGGCGATCCTGTTGTGCGCAGTCTAGACAGAGCGGTGTCAGGTTTGCCCCCGCTGCTTTACAGTCCTGCTGGCTCTAGTTTGCTTATGAACAAAATCTCTTCAGGCGTTTTGGGATGCACAAGGCTTAAGATCTTAAAATGCTGCTCTCTAGAGTGCATGTTCCTATTAGTCGGCCCATAAAGATTCCCTTATTTATTATTGTTTAATTATATGCAACCTGTTGCTGCAAAATAGCTGTGCGTAATTGCTGTTTATTTCTGTGCTGGATTGTGTGCACGTGTATTTAAAAGATACGTTTTGGGTTTAGTGAATTCCATGTTACTGATTGCTCAAAGTGACTTTATTTTCTGTTGTCTTTTCTCTAAATGTTCTTTTGATATTTAGAGTGTTAGTGATGATATTATTACACTGCTGTTAGCTATTGAATGAATGATTGCTGTTGTATTCTGAATGTGCTGATGCTGAAAATCTGCGATATAAATAAACTTCCTCTGGTAACATCATTATAATAGCACAAGCAGCAGAAATTTATGGAAAGAACAGATTAAATGCTTAGACTTAAATTCTTCAGTGTGCAACTCTGCTTAAACTGCTGTGTCTGAATTTTGGGTTGCTGAATCAGGTGGAAAAAATCAAACTGACACATCGCTTGTCTGTGCATTTTTACTATGATATATTATGTTACTAAAAGAAAAAGTTCAAAAGCTACCATTGATAATCCTGGCTAAAAGTTGGAACATAAATTATTAAGATCTGTAGTTTCTTTTCCAAGTGGCCTGGGACTTAATGCATATATCACAGCAAGGAAATGTAACATCAATATGTACTTCTGCATTATAACATGAGACATTTTTATGTGTGTAATAAAGCATTCACTGTGTAACTGTTTATCTAAGCAACAGATAGGAAGGTTGAGAAATAAACACAGTTATTCATATTTATTTAGCTAATTAACAACTAATAGCATTAATCATAAAATGTATGAACATTTGAAAAGTAATTTATTACTGAATGTGAAAACTGTTCTCAAACTTGCTTTTCAATTTTTTTTTGTTTATTTATATTCATAAAATCTCCCAAGATACCCAATCTCAGTATTTCATGTACTTATGCCGTAAATTGAAAATGCAGGATACAAAGTACCATATCAAGAATTTTCTAGAGTTACATACACCTCCACTAACCATCTCCAATTATCCTGTGTAATCACTTCTAGGCCAGGGAAATGAGACTCCCAAAGTCAGTGTTACTTATCTCTGGATTGCTGTAGTCACCTATGCTTTGTGTGGAGCTTCAGGATTTCCCAGAAATGGGTTGAAAGGTAATATTATAATTATGCAATAAGAGTAGTGCACCTTTAGTGCCCCTTGGCAGCAACACTGAGCAGGTAATGTTGTACGCTGGGATCATAATTTGTTGTCCCTGTCAGCCTTAAGTGTTAACTCTTTAATTCCCTGTAACTGGGAGCAAAGTTGTCCCTTAACGACCTGTTGGGAATTAGTGAAAAAGCTGAAGACATCACTAACATCTGGATTTCTGATTCAGTAGGTTTGTTCTCTTCCTTTCAATAACTTTTTTATTACAAGTTTTATAGTGCCCAGTGAGACTCACTAATAAATGAATGAGTGTTCATTTCCTGCACAGGTTTTGTCAAATTTACTCTATTATCTCCCAAGTTCAGACTAGGAGTAATAGAGTGACAAGGCTCATCTTTGAAAATGAAGAGAGGGAGATGTGTCTCTCTGGGGGAAGAGCAGGAAGATAGGAATAAAGGCAAACTTAAAGCACAAAATTGAAAAATAAAATAAAATCACTTGTACCTATATTTTTTGAATGTTTATTCGTAACTATGTTTAAATTAATTGAAGTAAATGACTGAACTCAGCGGGTATGCGAAAGCTGAAATATATAATCACTCACAGAAAGCATTACAACAACACATTAGCAGTTCTGTAGAGATGGGGATGTGTGGGAGGCATTTTCCTACCGAATCCTTTTTTTTTTTAGTTATTTATAATTGTTTCAGGAAAAAAAAATGCATCCCTTCAGGGCTTTGGACTGGAAGAGCGGCTGCTTGCTTTCTTTATAGCGGTGCATTTTAAAATTGGCCGTGTTCTTTATGGCCACTTTAGAGTTATTATACTGTGGTACAACTGGTTTACACCAGCTGAATGTTTTGCCCAGTGTGGTTTGTCTGTTTTGGGGGCTCATTTTTGATGAGCTGAGTGTCAGTTTATTACAGAAAGGAAAGCTTTCAATCAGAAACTCCAGACTCACTTGGACCTTAATCTTGCAGTGATTTATGCACGTATTTAATGTGGCCTGTGGAGCAGCCAATGGACCTGGCGCCTGTGCTTTACAGCACTGTCTTCCTTTGGAAATTGGAGTGAGATGTGCTGAAGGGAAGCTTTAGCAAAGAGTAGCCTCAATTAACAATAACTTTAAATGCTTACTTGAAGTGGGCTGCAAAGCACACAATTAAACACATGTTTGAGTCTCGTCGTACCGAGAGACTGTTTCCAAATATTCAGAAATTACCTGGGTTTAAACCTCGAATAGATGCTGTTAGAGAGGAAGAAATCCAATATAAAAATAATGAAGCTGTGTATTTGTATACATGGGTACAATTTGGTGCTGGATCATTTCAACATTACGCTCAAATTCTAAACATAAATTACATTTCTCTTTTACACACAGTGAACAAAACTGCAGTTCAACCGTATTATGATCTAAACATATACCAATACATTGCAATCTGCGTACTCAAAATGGTCATTTTAGCTTGCAAGTCATTTAAAATTATACATAAGATATATGGATAAGGCTTATGAAATTATAAATTATTGTGGTCCAATTGGATTATGAGAATGACAAGAATATTTTTAAAGTATATATGCTTTTGTAACTAATCTGGATACCTAATTTAATAGCTAATAGCATCTTTTTCTGAATTTTTGTGGTGGGAGAGTGGGAGGAGAAGGGGGAGGGTTTTCTGCCTCCTATAGAATACTGTAAAGAGATTCTAAAGGAGGAATTTTAAACTATATAGAAAGGTTATAATTTTCTCTGAAGTCATATGAAACTCAGCATGAAGTGCTGATGACTTATTTTGATGTAAATTCTTCATCTTGATGTAATTCATATGACATCAGCACTGATAAGTAATCAGACCTTTCTGATAAAATCTAAAATACGGAAGAATAAATGAGTGCCGTGCTGTTAACTCTTTGCTGTAAAGCTGTAACACAGCGCTGCTTTCAACTTTGTAATCCCTAAAATATACAAAAAGAGTGACCGCAGCAAATGTGAGCCTGGCAGTAGCTCATGGTATACAGTACAACACGTGGGACACAATCGACTGTCACCATCCGAGGCTGCCTTTAAGCTTGCTGAGCTTCTGCGTGGCCCCGTGACTTCCGTCCCAGGGCAGCGGTGCATTTTAATATCTAATACAAGTTAGGCGTACGAGTAGGCTTACGGACACCATCCTCATTCAGAGTTGGGGATTCTTTGTTCAAATCCCAAATGAATTTTGTTTGTGTGTGTATCGGTGTTTTCTGCTAGCCAGGCACAAAGACATATTAATACTCATTCAGTCTTTTGTAATATCCTTTGCAATCTTCAAATTAAGGTGCCACGCAAGTATATTGTAGTGTTGTCGGTTGCTCTTGTTATTAATCCTGAAATAATAAAATGTGTATTAGATAGAATCAGGGCAGCTCAACAGTATATTGCAGGCTATAAGCTTTCATTAACAGCTACAAGAAATTTTTTGTAACTCAGTGTGTGTAAAGACAGGGAGGGAGAGGAGCTGGAGGGAGCGTGATTTAGGCTTGATAGAGGATAAAACAGGCGTAGGATTTGGATTCTGGTCAGATCTGGCTGCTCTTCAGCTTTGTCCATCAGTTGTATTCTGGCAAAACATTGTGCTGCATAGTCAAACTTAGTAATGGTCCTTCAGAATGGTCTAAACCTGTTTCCTAGGCCAGGTAGGTTAATATGTAATAGCTTTTTATTTTTCCTGCTTTTCTGCATTGCTCTCAACAAATAGGTGAGTGATTTTTTTTTTTTTCACTATGAATAAGGAGTAGTTCATTTAACCAGAGGAGATCTCACTTGCCAGAAGACTGCAGTAACAAAAAGGGATGTCTAATCGTCTGGCTAGGATAGGATGGGGAAAGCAAGCCCTTTGTTACTGCTGCAATCTGACTGCTCAGGGGAAGCAGCCAGAAGTGAAACCACCAGCTCCATCCATCTGTTCTCTTCTTTCTCCATTTTTCTCAATATTTCTTTTCTGCCACTTTAATTATGATCAGCAGAGGCTCTTGGCAGAAGCTCTTTGTTCTGACAGGCATGGTGGGTCCAGCGATTTCGGCACTGCTCAGGCTGTGAATGGCAGAGGAGCGATACAGAAACAGGAGTGAGATGATAATCTCTGGAAGTCCTTTCTCCTCCTATAGATGTCACATCCACCTGGAAGGACAGGCGCATGGTTTTTTCCCAAACCCTGTCGGCTGGAGCAACACATGCAAACCCATTTCACATGTGGGTAGGCAGTGCTGGTGCTTTCATATTCCTCAAAGGCACCTGATGCTGCTGAAGCATCTTGGTGTCTCGGCTGGCTCTGGGATCAGAAGGTTCAGCATCTCTTGGGCCTGCTGCATCTGCTGGTTCATTTGGCAAAAGAAGCACCGGTTCATAGTATTGCCTTCTACCTCCCAAGTTAAGCAGAAGAATTTATTAATTTTAGTTATGTGTTGTCATTTGTACACTCGGGAAACAATTAAGGAAAACCTTCCTAATTTTGTGTGCAAGCTGAGCCTTGGGTGTTCTGTAATAGACTCAGAAACTGTGTCATCGGCGTTTGGATGTATTTGAACCTTGAATGATTGTTGAGCTAAAAATGAAGCAATTCTTTCTCTCATTCCTTAATTCTGATCTTAACACTTTACTTGCAGCGTTTTCTGAATTTCGGGTTTTGAAGTTTCCCAAAGTGGCATTGTTATGTGGCTTTATAGAGTCTTTTGTGGGGGATTATATACATCTGAGAAAAGGAATCAGCCGATTCTCCAACATGAATAGTGCTGCATCTCTTTAGCAAAATTTCTCCCTGATCTATGCGTTTCATTTTTTCTCACCAGATAACAAAAAGAAATTGAGTCAAAAAATTCACTGCCAGTGCTAGACAAGGAAACAGTCCGTTGTTAGATATGTAAAGTGTATTGTATCTTCTGCTTGGGCCACTTTGCTTTGCTTTGGAGGCTGCAGGGGTTGTGCCAGCACGGGGCACGGTGAAGAGTGCGGCACGCGAATGCCCCAGAGCGTGCAGTTAAGATGAGTTTGAGCTCTGCCAGTTTAAGCAATCAATCAAACCCGTCTGCCTTCCTCATCAGTTAATGCAATGAATACGATTCATAATGTACCATGAAATGAGAAGCTTTTCTGTGGAGGTTTAAAAACAGAAATGTGACTGCGTAGATAAACGCTGTACAATTGCCTTCAGTTCCCAATCATGTGCTATCGGCTTCAGTTAGGTTGAAGCCTTCCATAAGATTTGACTTTTGCATCTGGACAGTGTCTTAAATTGGGGTGTTGGCCATAGGTAAATACAATCTGACACCAAAACCTGTGGAAGAAAGAGTAGGAGACTACACTGAAACGTTGCACCTAATGGCAACCCTTACAGCCGCAAAGTTGGTTTGCCAGCAGTCCTGTAAATCAACTTCTTTATCGTATTTTAGACATTAGAAATTCTGTTATCGCACCGCTGTGTTTAAAAGTCCCACTGCAAATGTCAATTGCATGTTGTAGGATGTCTCAAATGCCTCATCGGCGGTGCTGATGTTTCTTTAGTGTTAATGGCAGTGTAACTTTGTCAGTATTAATTGAAATGGCCCTTCCAACAGATGCAGCAACTTATCTAAGCCTATCATTATAGTAGCCATATGCTTACTGGGAAAGCACAGTATCTTATTTCGTGGAAAGTTAAAGAATTATTGACAGTTTAAGTGACAGCGTGGTATATAGGAAGGTGCCATAATGAAGAAGTTATCTGGTAACTTAGATTTATTTTTTCCTGTTGAGTTTAAATTGTCAACACTCCCTCTAATAATAAAACTCTTTGCATGGAGAGGACTATAATTTAATTTACTACTGTGAATATTGATTCCTGGATAGTACGCTCTTTATCCTGCAGATGACCTAGATCCTTGGTTCCCTAAGGGCTTTGAATAATAACAGCAGCAAAAGGGTCTGGATTACATAAGAGACTTGATGGAGATTAGTTACTTTCTGTCCTAACATTTTAATTTTATTCATTTAATTTATTCCTCGTCTTGCTTTGTAAGTGGGAAACCACTGTCAGCTGGATTGGTGTTGATGAGTATTGAGTGTTTTAAATACCATTTTTCCCAGTCATACCAAACCTTATGTTCAAAGTAAACCAGAAAAGACCACATTCACTTAGAGAAGCAATTTCATTCCTCATTAATTGAAATAATCCTCAAAGAGATTATTTAGTCCATTGGGAGGATGATCACTGTGGGCTCCTGACAAAATCTCCTTACAGTGCCCATCACGGTGTTGGGTTGCAGCTTCTTTAGAATTAATGGGGAATACTCCCATATCGCAGCAAAGCCTGACAGTTTCCCTGGGAAAACACAGAATCCACTACTGCCGACTCCTATCATAGGAAAAAAAAGAACAAGAACTCCAGAAGTGATATGGGATTCTTGAAAACATAGGAAAAGGCAGGCAGGACGGAAAGGTCAGTGGAGGGAGGGAAGGGTGTATCTCCTGCTTTCTGAATCCCCACTGTCGAGGGTGCACATGGACAAAATATTCAGGGTTTTGAAGGGTCCGTAGCCATGGGGACCAGTGGTCAGTCAGGGTATTGGGAGCCTAAGAGACTAATCAGGTATCTTAACATTTCTCTATCAGCCATGGGAATTTAGGCAGAGTTGCACCTGGAAAACCCGAAACAGAACACGACAAAACAGCATAGCTTCGGCATAAAGCAGGGGTTACTTCAGCAATTTTTCTAGCAGTATTTCCTTTGCCCAGTTATTTTGAGCCACTCTAAGGCGATTAGAGCGGCTCGTTACCGACGCTCAGGAGCTGAGAAGGCGAGTCGTGTTCTCTTTTGAGAAGACTGTCACTATCTCTGCGTGAGCTCAGATGGAATTGAATAAAAGTCTGTTTTGTGCTCAGAGTACCGAGTGAGCCCTCTTTTTCCTTTCAGTGGCTGCGGGTTAATGCAGGCAGCTGCGGGATCTGAAGCTCGTTTCCTCCGTCTTGCAGCCGTCTGCTCTCTGAGCTCAATTGCAACATAAGATGTTCCTGTACATTAAAGACCTGTTTTTCTGTGCTGCCCACCAGAGAAACCTTTACCTAATTTAGTGACTGATTCCTCCCTCAGACACTTTCTAGTCAAGAGTTTCAGTAATGAATGCTTTTCAGCTTACAAGAATACTTCTCCTTCCTTATAAAAAGGAGGAAAGATGTAATTGCCCGGCTAGGGCTTGTGGTGGGCACATTTTTTAGCATAGATAGTTTCCTAACTACAATGGATACATAAAATTGCTTTTACAGAAAAACAGAATTCTCAAAATATCATTAAGTCCCTGGAAGTTAGGTTTTAATTTGATCTAAGATCGTACAAGAAATGTGATGCCACAGCTCTGTATCTGTCATGGACACACAGGGAGAAAATTATTGCATGTGGGAAGTGATAAACCCTCTAAACCCATCTCTGTCTGGCACCGGGACTGAAATATGAGAAAGAGATTCTTTGAATAGTCGGAAGATATTTTTGTTTGAAAATAAAGTTTTTAAAATTTTAATAAGAGACTTTTAGGTCAGAAGGCTATGTGATTAGATAACTTGTTTGTGAACCAGGAAAACCAGGATACTTGACCACAGTTTCAGTTTCCAAGCAGATAACGACCCCAAAACATTCTTAGAAATAATATAAACATTTAAGAAATGGTATAATGAAATATGAAAAGAAAATCAGGATGGAGCAGCCCAGGTTTTAGTCATAACCTTAGCCATTTGGAGCAAATGCAGATTTTATTTCATTCAACACAGTCGTTGCTGTTCCTTATATATCTGCAACACTTCATGTTGTACAGTATGTTCATACAGCACAATCTTCAGGCACAGAGAGAAAAACTTCACAGTTTTTAGATAGGTGTGGTTTCTTAATTAAGTGTTACATTTTGAGTCATCAAATATGTTTAAATTTCAACCTTGGCAGTACTAGATCTTGTTGCTGGACTCAAAATCTAGGTCAGCCTCTTGAAAGATTGTGGGGAGCTTGTCAGCGCTAGGCAAAAGCATTTTCCATTCAGGCTACATCTGAATACACAGACTTTCATATGAATTTTTATTGCATTAAAGAAAAGGGTTAAGGAAAAAACCGGAAAGGTTTGGTGGAGAGGGGGAAAAAAAAAAGTGTTTGTAAGTAACAGGATTTTGCAATTTAGCCCATATGTTAATGGAAAAATGAGCCCTTAAAAGTATTCTTTTCTACAATGCTTCATTAATGGCAACTGCTTAATAAGGCTACTCTGATTTCAATAGTTGCCTTAATTTAAAATGCTACCTTGATTTTCACAGGAATGGCTCTTATTCCATGAATAAATTATTACTTTGTCACTGTTTTTGTCAGCACTATTAACTATGGACTATACGCTGGCTGGTCATTTTAAGTGTCTTCCTTATCAGTATTGTGCCTGGCATTCATTATCCTCTTATCTCTCTGCCATTTCTCTCAGTAGAGAGGTAATGGATTGATTACTTTCACTGCTATATTGGTCAGGATGTACAACAAATTCTTCTCAGCTCTGAAGCTCATTCATCATGAATATCCTTTAATCCCCTATCCCTGAGTTTAAACGTTTCATTCTCTTCATATATATTGGAAATTATTAGCAAAGACAAGAATCCAAGCAGTGCATCTTTTATCGCTCATTTACTGTAAAACAGTCACTGAAAATCCAGGGGTGGACTTTCAGTTGTACTGCTCTGGAGGGGTTAAGTGCCACAGAACCACTAATTTGCATTTTCTGAAATACTGACTTCTGTGTTGCAACTGGATAATTATTGAAAAGAAAAACCACAAAAAATGTTCTTTGTGGTATGATGCTCCCCAGTATTCTGTACATACGTATGGGTAGTAACAGAATCTCAATAGAAACAACGTGGTTTTCTGATTAAAAAGAAAAAGTTGTGTGCCGTACATCGTACATGCATACTATATGGAAAACTGTTAGAGTGAGTTGAGAGGAAATCAGAATTTCCTCATCTGACAGACCTCTAGCAACTGAAGAACAGAACTCATGGAGTGTTTTCCTTGACTTTTCTAAGAAACTTGTTCTTCCTGGCAAAACTTCAGTCCAGCATTTTACCTGGGAGGACCTTAGTGAAGAACAAAACAGTAGAAACTCTATTGAACAAGCTGAAACTGAAATTACACAGAAAGAACCTTTTATAAATAGGGAAAAAATCTTAGGTATATGAAGGACACACAAAGGCTCTGTATTGCAAGGGAGGTTCCCCCTAAATATAACTTTGTAGACGATGTAGCTCTATTTCACCAACTGCTCATCCTGCAAAAGGTACATTTGCTTCCTTTGTTGCTGGCACTGTTTCTGATACTGATGCTTATCAGTGTAGCCTGCACACAGGTGCTGATGTGAGGTTGTACTGGCATCACTTGTGCAGAAAGTGCTTAACCTGCGCTTTTTGAAGGCATCAGCTTCATCCTGGGAACAGGCAAGCCTGACTCCAGAACAAATGGAGGACAGAAATACTCAAAAACTTCCAAAACCATATTAGTCAAATACACAAAAAGTCACTGCAAAGTATCTAACTGTCGAACAAAACCAGAAAGCAATGATGGTCCTATGACTCAGTCTCTGTTACAAGCAAGCCCTTCCTGAGTCTTGCTGCCGAGCACTTCTTGCAAAAAGATGAAAGTGGGGTTCACAAACACAAGTGTTTTTCCCTCATGTCCCTGCTCTGCTCATCAATAAAGATCAATTCTTCTCAGAATTATCCCATTATCTTTTGTAAAAGAGCAGGGGAGAAATTAAAAAATGGATAGCCAGATGGTGACCGTGAAGAGAAATGAGTCTACTCAAACAGGCTGGTGGTACTCATGCATTTGCTTTTAAATAGAAGAGACATGATATCTATCAATTAGAATGATGAGTCATCTAAAATGCTGTCAACGTTCAAGTGACAGGAGCCACGATGCCTCTGACTACGAAAGAAGGAAGGAAATCTTCAAGGCTGTTAGAGTAGGACCTATGTTTGAGCATGTGCTACAACAGACTGCGGAGCACAGACCGAGCACAAGTGAGCCACTGTTCAAAGATGTAAAGTGGTAGAAATTTACTTTTTTTTAATTTAAATTGCAAATAATAAAGCACCGAAACATTTCCACTAGTGTATCTGCCCACTGTAAACCACAGAACTGCTGCATGTTTTCACACTATCATGGAATCATTCAGGTTGGAAAAGAGCCTTGAGGTCATTGAGTCCAACCACTAATCCTACTCTACAGAGCTCACCCCTAAACCATAACTGCCAACACCACATCTAAGAGACCTTTAAACACATCCAGGGATGGTAACTCAACCATGTCCCAGGGCAGCCTATTCCAATGTCTGACTATTCTTTCTGTGAAAAATTTTCCTTAATGTCTACTCTAGACCTGTCCTGTTGCAATTTGAAGCCATTTTTTTCCTTCAAGAATAAGAGAGAGTGCTTGCATCTGATGGCAACATACTTCCTGATGTGGTTTTGCAGCAAAAATATATTGCATATCAAGCTCCGTTAAGACTGTCTTGCCTTCTCAATTAAAAAAAATAAAAAAGAAATCACTTATCATTATACCTGTATTCAGTCTCTGGGGAGACAGTCCAGAAGGAAGATTGTATCACTTCAGCTGGCTACTGAAATCTCTGTAAAAGAGCCCCTTGCCTCTTTGACATCTTCTCTTGATGTCTTATCAGAGTCTCTGCCTCTGACATTTCTTTTAGATGTCTTTTGTAGTTGTATTAAATGGAACATGGCCAAAAATTAAGCTCTCATCCTTCCCTATGTCCCTTTCATTGTTATGAACAGTATCATCCCTGTCTCTCAGCAGTCGGCATGTTCATAGTTACAGTTCTGAATGTTTTTTTTGCCAGAATTTGTCTGATCAGATCAACAAGGTTTTTTTCACTGCTCTAGAAGTAATTAGGAAAGACAGATTTCTCAGCAAGAGAGAGGCACACAAGCAATTCTAGAGTTGTGGTAGGATCCGTGAAGGTTACTGCTTAAAGGGAGAAGGTTTTTAGTAGGGCAGTAGATCCCAACAGAGAGAGGAAAAAAAAAAGGAATATTTCACTCTGTTCTGTTTTAATTTGTACTGAAACTATTAATAGCCTGAGCTTTTCTCATTTCCTGTATTTTTCACTGTGTGTTTTCCCTTTCTGCTTTTGCTTCCACCAGATAGAAATAAAGAGTTACTTGTTGTCTTTAGAAATGTAATTTGTCCTGTATCACAGTATTTTATTTCCTGGCACCTTTTGCTTGACTCCATTGGTTCACGGTGTGGGTGATGTTGTATCTCAGCGACCTCATCATATTGTAGTACGACACTGAAATTCTTTCAGGTACGCATGAGAGGGAGAACTGCTAAAAGAGTTCGATGATGCATTCTCCCACAAAGAGTACTCTGTATTTCAGTAGATCATTTATTTAACATTTGACAGCCTGCAAAAGGAAGGGAGGGTTATCCATGCACTTAAATGCATCCTGGAAAAGTGAGATGCAGCCTGTATTACAGTCAGGCAGTCTACCCAGCCATCTCATTTGGCTGATTTCTGGTAGTTTTTAAATAATTTCACAAACAGTCCATGCAGAAGTCCTACTTTCAGTCTGCCCTGCCCTTCAACGTAGCTTTCAGACTCCAGCAATTCAGCCAGAAATCAGTTGATCGCTCTCTTTAGAGAAGGTGTCCTTTAGAGAAGGTGCTCCTCTGGACCTGGGACTGGGTTGATGCCACACTGCACCACAGTGGACTTTGCTGTAGACTTGGACTTGAGACTGAGAGCTGGAGGGTTGGTGTCCAGGGAGCTGGATGCCCAATGAGTTTTTGGGTGCTCCACTGTCAGGCAGTGCTGATGCACAAGCTTTCTAGGTTACCCTAAAGCTTGTGTCCACCCGAGTCCTCAGGCAATTTGAGTCTTGTCCTTGGTGATTACCTTTCTGCCAGAACTTTTTGACTAAACTCAAGTATCCTATTTCTGTTTTCTATACCAGGGTCACTTGACGCTCACCTGCCATCCTCTGATTTCGTATCTGGAGGGGCATCAAGCAGCTGACTAGTGCAAAATAAGCTTGCTTTTTGCTTTCTGAGAGTCAGGAGCTTCTAAATTAGCACCTCTTCTAAATTGCAATGTGTGCTGTGGATTGCCTCTGTGACCTTACTTTATTTTAATAATCGTGTCCAAAATATATTCAAATAGATGTGTCAAGTTTCACAGAATCACAGAATCACAGAAT
>NW_009725507.1:0-38966 GCF_000703405.1 Apaloderma vittatum
CAGGCTCGACCTGCGGGGTCTTGGCTGCGCGACAGCCACGGGGAGACTTTTGTGCCGCTTTCGAGGAAGAAGGAGTAGTTTAAGAGTAGTATAGACCTCCAGTTTCCCTTGACTTGAAGATTTGACTCGTTTACCGACGAGTCTTCACAGCATGTGGCCCGGGGGTTAATTCGTGCTCCTGCCAGTGCTTTCCCCAGGGGCAGCAGCTTCTCACAGGCGCTGCACGGAGACGCAGATTTGTTGTAACTTCTCTGGCAGATTGTCCGTTCGTTGAAATGCCTGTCCATTCGGGTTTTTGTCCATTCGTTTAAATGCCTGTATTGGAATTTAAAGGTAGGCAGAGGTATTGCTGATGACAGTTGCTCTAAGTCACTGGAGTAAGAGTGGAAACGTTGCCCCATGCTGCCGTCCACTTCATCAGCCTTTAGTGTTTTCTTATTATCACAAGATGTGTTCAGAGTACGGGTGGTGTTAGGCAATCTGCTGTTGTCAGTCTCCTTAACTTGGTTAACTCTGTCAGAAATGACTGCTGGTCATGAAATGCTCTCTCTTTTTATGTTAAGTGCAGGACAGCGCTCAGTTTTCTGTAGTGGAGGATGATTTTGGGTGACTTACATTGTGCACGAGACCAAGTAAATTTTTATTTTTTTTTCCAGGGAATTCATGCAACTTTTTATATGGTGTCATTTTGCAAACTAAATGCTGCAGGATTTTTTTGCATGGAATCTGCATAGCTTTTAGACATCTGAACAGCAATGTCGTGAGCTATGCAATAACTTCCATGTGCTTCTTTTTGTCTACAAAACACTGCACATTGCTTCTTGCACGTTATTTAGAATTTGAGTATAAAGTTTTTTTAACCTTTTAAACATTTGGTTTGGTATAAGCTGGCTGTTTGCTTTTTATACAGTTTAAGATTGTGATGAAACAGTACTTTGTACTCCAGTTGTGGGTAACGTGGTCAGTCTTGATTGTTTAATAATAAAGAATTTCTTTTAAAAAAAGCTGTTGCTGAAGTAATTATACTATATTTTGTAGTATGCTGTGTATTTTATAACCTGTGTGAAGTTGTGCTAGCAAAAGCCCCAATGCTGATACAACTTTATTTTAAAAAAACATAGCAGTTTGGTAACACAAATCAAATACAAGATGTAGCAGTTTTAAATTTGCTAGCAATGAATGCAATTTAGATGATGTGTGGGTTACAACTCGGCACTTAAATTGTGGGCTGGCTTTCCGGAGTCAAATATACAGCAGGTTAAGGGCTGTGCTGCTGAGTTAACAAAAACTAAAGTTAAAAGCCATGCAAACTGATACCACGTTTGCAATGGTTTCCTTAATATCATGTCGCTTTGTTAATATATTTTGAAGTGGGTATACTCTCATATGCTCTGCATATACCAAGTTCTGTGTAGGTTTTTGTGAGTTTTACCCTAGTGTGAATGTATTTTAGTAGGTATTCTCTGTTTTTCTTTATTACATCTGTTTCGTGATAACTTCCTGATAATGAAATTGAGATGTTGCAACTCTTACTTCTTATGAATCTTTTGGAAGTGGTGGAAATCTTCTCAGCTAGTACTTGTGGTTAGCCGGGCGTTTGTAGCGTACTCTTTTAAGTGTTCCTGTTCTAATGTGCTGTAAATTGTGGGAACCTAACTGTAAATTGTGTTTGTGTAAAAAATGGCTGTGATGTAGCTGGGGACTCTAGATGAGCTCAGCAGAAAATCTTGAAACAGCACTTTAAAAACTAAGCCCTTTTTCAATATGTTTAGTACTTCATAGAATGATTTGGGTTGTTAGGGACTTTAAAGATCATCTAGTTCCAACCCCCCTGCCATGGGCAGGGACACCTCCCACTAGACCAGCTTGAAAGCCCCATCCAACCTGGCCTCCTCAGTTCCAGGGAGGGGGCATCCACAGCTTCTCTGGGTAACCTGTTCCAGTGTCTCACCACCCTCACAGTAAAGAATATTGTCCTAATAAAAATTTAATAATAAAATATTTTTTTCCTAATCTAAATCTACCCTCTTTCAGTTTGAAACCATTACATAAACTGTTACCTACTTAATAACTCCATGCTGTGCACTCTAAATCACAATACTTGTGTCTCATATAGGGTTCAAAATCTGTTTTTTACAGCTTAATTTGGACACCTGTTGTTCATAGTTTTATAAAAATAAGTTCACAATTGTGAACTGCTTCCCGAAGTCTGTCATGTGGTAACTCATATTTGGTTCAAGTCAAAAGTAAATATTGGATTCAGTGTAAAGATTAACAGTGTCACTTAATGTAAGTAGAGATCAATGTATAATAAAAAAAAAATAAATATGTATGTTTTGCAGGTTCAGGAAAACTCTCCAGCTCAACAAGGAGGACTGGAACCTTTCTTTGATTTCATCATTGCCATAGGACACACTAGGCTTGTAAGCCTCTAATGATTTTATTATTTAGTTGTTTTGTTGGGTTTTTTCCCATCCATGAAATATGGGTGTTATGATGATGAAAGGTAGAAGCCAAAGCTGTCACAGTAAATAAAACTTTTCATATTGGACATTGTATATGTCCAAATATACAAGGTAAAGTAAAACTTGATGGTGATTCTCTCTGCCTGGATCTAAATTTGAGGAGAGAATCTTATCTATGCCTTTAGTCACCCTGACTTCTTAACAGATTAACACAGTGTGTATGATATTAGTCATTCATGTATGTTTTCTGCCACAAGGTGAATATTGAACTGGTGAGTCAATGGCAAGAACTCAACGTTTGTTTAAACAAACTTGCTTCAACATTTGATAAAGCGTGAAAAAGAATCAGCCTGTCTGCTTATGCTTGAAGACTGGGAACACGGTTCCTATATATTGAGTTATGAGAGAAAAGTTGAGTTTTGCTTTAGTTTTGTGGGATCAGGAGTGAACAGGAATGTCAAGTGAGAAACAGAGTAATAGTAAGCACTTATATAAAGGGACATCAGCTGACGGTGCTGACATCTTTCTAATAAAATAAAATTGAACTGCTGGGACTGATTATGAAGTGCAGAGCCTGAACTTTGATGCTTTTGGTTCTTGGTATTCAAATTCTGCCACAGGTCTGACATCTGTCACAGGTCTGACATCTATGTTACAGGTGCAAGTAGAAATAACATTAATCATGCATCTTTTTCTGTGCCCTACAGAATAAAGAAAACAATATGTTGAAAGATCTGCTGAAGGCAAATGCTGAAAAAGCGGTGAAGCTGGAGGTGTATAATATCAAAACGATGAAAATAAGAGAGGTGGAGGTGATCCCTAGTAACATGTGGGGAGGACAAGGTCTTCTTGGAGCCAGCGTGAGGTTCTGCAGTTTTCAGGGAGCCAATGAACACGTGTGGCATGTTTTGGTGAGATGGACTTCTTTGGTGGCTCGTTAGTGTCCATGCAACCTTGTTTTAAATTGTAATGCTGAGAAAGAACTTGTGTATAGAAGTACAATGCTGAAATCACACAGAAAAAGGGGACACAGTCTTGAAAGTTTGTCCGAGCTATTGGAACAGGGACAAGCAGTGAGTGGCTGGTACTGTTGCCTGTCACTGAAGAAAAATAACTCCATCCCAACTGGACCAAACAGTGTGTGATGGGGAGAAGGTTTTTTGTCTTATGCCAAAGAATCAATGGCAAAAGCAAAAAGATTCTGGCCTGATTGGTCTCTGTGTTGGCTAAACTTCATTGAATTTCGTATTATGTTACAAAAACCACCAAAAATTATTTCAAAATTAAGAGGGAGAGCTGAAAGAGTAGAATTGAGTAGGAAAGATTGTTATGTTTCTGGTTGTTGAAGTAAATGCAGCTTCTCAGCACCTTCAGAATGCCTCATGTTGAATGGGTAGCATCTTGATCTTCCTTATTCTGCATGTTTTGCAAGATGCTCAAGGACTTCTCTTCTGTCCCATAGACAAAACGTTCTTTCCTTCTGTTTTTTTTGGAGTTAGCTTTTCCTTTTGAGCTCGGGGTAGTTTGTCCTTCCGCGGGTGCAGATGACACATCTCCATCTTTCACAGGATGTTGAACCTGCATCTCCTGCGGCGTTAGCTGGTCTCCAGCCGTACAGTGACTACATTGTTGGATCCGATCAGATCCTTCAGGAGGTAGGGCACGTGTTCCTTCAAGCAGTGATTGTCTTCCTGCCTGCCAAGGGCGTGTTGTAGGGTTTGGTTTCTTTGTAAATCTAATTGCGTGTACGTCAAATGTACAGGGATGGTGTTTGGGGATTTTGGAAGGTTGCTCTTTATGACAGGTGCTTTATGGTCGAGGTAAACGTAATCTCTTTTTAATATGCCAATTAAAAAAAAGTTGCCCCTAAAGATCCAACTACACTAGTTAGTTGTAGTCTGTCTCTGGTGTTTATTATTTCACGTTGAAGTAAATACGTAAAATGCTAACTTCCTTCCAGCTCCTTGTCTTGCATGGTTGAGTTTAATGACTGCTACTCTCTCTTTTTTTTCTTTCTCTCCTTAGTCAGAAGATTTCTTTTCGCTGATTGAATCCCATGAGGGGAAGCCGCTGAAGCTGATGGTTTATAACACTGAAGCAGATTCCATTCGAGAGGTAGTTGTGACTCCCAATGGAGCTTGGGGTGGAGAAGGAAGGTACTGATCTCCAGACAGTCACTGGCTGATGACAGGTCATATACTCACTGTAAATGAGCTCCTGTTAAGAGTATTATCGCTATTGATTATAGCTGCTTGTTCTCAAGTTAAGCCTTGTTTCCTTGTCACTCAAAACCGTTCGTCTTCCCATAAAAATTATCTAACTTAGAACTAGGAATTAGGCATGTTCTGGGTCTGTGTTGAATGCCCTGGTAGCAGATTCACGAGCTACATTCTTGTAGTTAAATATTCAGTTAAAGCAAGGACAAAATCCACATCAGGTCAAATTATATATTTTGTAAAGATATAAAAATAATAAACTGAAAGCTAAGCTCTGTATATTGGAAGGCAGAATCCTCCTTAACTACTATAATTAAGTTAAATTGTTCTGGCAGGTAGGTATCTTTTCCTGCAAAGTCTCAAACTCTTTGTGTTTTAAGCGTCAAGATTTAAAAAAACAGACTAGCTTTGTCACCTTTTTCTCAAATCTTGTTTTACTTTTCTTGTACAGTTTAGGATGTGGCATTGGATATGGCTATCTGCACAGAATTCCAACGCAGTCTATATCGAAGAAAAAGCCAGAAAGCAAACCACCTTCACCCTTACCAGAAGCTGGAACTCCTGTACCATCTACTAATGGCTACACAGAGGTATGTAAAAAATAAGTTCGTATCTCTGGCATGTTCTCTGGAGTTTCAAAATTTTCTACTTGTTGGAACATTCACAACTGAGAGTTATGAGTGAGCACAGCATACAGTTTTGCTCAAATGACATGGAGTCAGGTGGAGGGAGAAGTGAGAGCTAGTGATGTTGAGCAGATGACAGATCACCAGTGTTGGTGACAAAGGTTTTTGCCACATATTTTATTCCTCCTTTGAGGACTTGGTACGACAGCTGTATTGGCCAACGAGAATCGCATTAGAAGAATACGCCGCTCACTAGGAAATAAAATACACCTACAAGAATTAAGTATGGAGTGTTCTTCTAAGAACATGTCCTGGTCAGTGGCTTGATGGCCAAGTTTGAGCATCACGGGTTGTCACTGAATTGCTGTACTTGGAGACTGAGGCAGAATGCTTTCTTAGGAAGGTCATCTTCAGGTGAAGCTTTCTCTATGAAAAGATTCTTTTCTTTCTTACTGTGTTCTTCCAGACTCCGTTACTGGCACCTGCTTCTCAGAGTGACAGCTCTGAAACAGTTCCAAACTTGGATCATTCCACGGGTCAAGAAATGAGTGGTTATTTACCAGAGAGCTCACTTTCTTCTCCTCCCCCTCTCCAGAGAGTTATGGATCCAGGTATATTTTCTTAGTGTTTTTTTTTTTCTTTTTTTTCCCAGCAGTTCTTTAGAGGACACTTAAATAAACTAAAAAGGTCTTTAACAAGTTTGAGCCTTAAATGCAGAACTGTGACTATTGGTTGTTGTTTTCTTTCACTGTATTTGAGAGCTGTAGAATTTGGGTCCTATGAACCTAACTGAAGTTAACATTCTGCAGAAGCCTTTGCACTGATGTCAGCTGACATTTAGGTTAAATTTATTTGTGTTTATTGGGGCAGGGATTTCACCAACTTCAGTCTGGATAGAACGTGTCTTGAATCTAGGATTTTTGTTAGATATAACGCAGTACTCTAATATTGCTTTCTCCTTCAGGATTTCTAGATATGTCTGGGATTTCATTTCCTGAACTCACTAACTTAACGCAAGTGTCCAATAAGTCTCCATCTGCCTCCTTTAACATGCCAGCAGCAGATGCTTTAGCAGGCACTGAAAAGTTAATGTCGAACAATGACGCTTCTGGTTATTTTGGTAAGTGTATTCAAGGGTTTTTTTAAGGCTTCTGACCTCATTTCTGGAATGGCACCAACTCATGCCTGCTCAACAGTATCATGCTTTTTGAAAATAAGCCAATTGAAGCAAAATCAGAAAGGGGATTGGCTCAAACCAGATGGAAAAAGTAGCAGAAATCAGGTGTAGAAGTGGACAGGAAACACTGAGCTTTTTTATAAGATCATAGAATGTGTATCTCTTTAAATTAAAATGTTGATGATCTGATCAAGCTGAGCTTAAAAGTAGGTATTTCTAAAATCACTGTAAATGAATTATTGTACCACAGGCTTGTCTTCACAGTTGTGAAGTGAAAATGAAATTGCAGTCACCTTAATAATGACTTTTCCATTTAAAAAAAAAATAAAATATCTTCACATTGTGGATGTTTTTCCCTTTCAAAAGGTGGAGTGGCTAAGAGCTGTATCACATAAGAGTACAGCAGACCAAGTGGTTTGTGGTCTTTTCAAAACCTGGTTGTACCCTCAGGCTTCCTGGGTTTGGGGAGAACTGAGTGAGCAGAGCTTACTTACAGTTGTGAAGCCCAGTATGTGCCTGCACGAGGTATCTCGTTCAAACTGATTTTTCTAGAGGTATGGTGACCGGAGGCACTGCCTGTTAGCATGACTTACAAACTGTTTTCATTTCCCAGAAAATGCCACAGCTTTGGACTCTGAAGATGTAATCATGTATTCTGAAGACTCAGTCAAGCAGCCCGAGTTGGAGGACCTACTGCCTTCAGGTCCATCTTTACCTTCGTTTGCTCTTCCTAATGAAATTTCGTCAAAAACACCACTAGGAACTGATCCTGAGAACCAAGAAACAAAGCTGCTCTTAAACAGTGTGGAGAGCTCGTTAACCACTCCTCCGGAGAAGCCAGAGGATGAAGCAGCGTGTGAACAGAAAGAAGCGGCAGCTGCACAAGACCAGGAGTGAAACGGATGCTGCTTTTGTTTACAGACTGGCCTACGTTGGAATACTACAGCTTGGAATATTTTTCTGATCTTCAAAGAGTTACAGTTATTCTATTTTGTTAGTGTAGACAATATCATAAAAGAAATCATGTGAAATACACATCCTTTGGTCTTTTCCAGTCAACATTTAATGGATTGATCTGCTGTCCAAAATCAGCAAATTAATGCAGAAACAAGTTGGAGGCAGCAAAGCTGTCAAGTTCCTGAATTCCCGTTTGCATACAAATGCCCTTGAATGTATTTATGAAGTCAGTCTGCCTAAACAGCGACACTTAATAATGATTTTATTAGTATGATTGTTGGCATTAAAAAATATTTATAGTTTTGATTTGCTAGAAAGTTTTTCTAATGGTACAACTTAATTAGACAATTCTTGTGATTTCCAAGGCATTTCCTACTCCAAGATATCTTTATTCCTACTTACTACTCTGTAAACTGTTAGATTTTTCTTGTTTCGCAGTCCCTTCTCTATAACAGTTACTCGTGTACCTTCTCTACAGCTGCTTTTGCAGGAAAGGACGTACCATACGGTTTGAAGTTGCAGCAGAGCAATAGAACAAATTTGTGTTGGTGGGTCCTGCCACTTCAGCTCCTTAATGGATGTCGTGGTGGTCTCACAGTTTGGAGGAAAAAAAAAAAAAGGGGTGAAATTATGACAGTTACTTGAAACAAACTGAAGTAAAAAATGATGTTCAGTCAGGCCTGTGTGTTTTCAGGGTGATTAACTCTTTCAGTGGAGTTGAATATGCCTTGATTTCTGCAGTGACAAATAGCTTTTCTTTTGTTGTGCTTTATTTATCCATTTCTATTTTTATACAAATCATTATCAGCTTAAGATATGGGGATGGAACGTCTTAGCGCAGCAACATGTATTGCTTTTTGTAGCTTTTTTTTGTTTGCACTTGTCCTCACGTAGCTTCTGAATGTAACAGCAAACATGAACGATGAAAGAAATGTCCGTGTTCCTGCACCCCTCAGGGCTGTGCTTTATCATGGCATTTTAAAGCTGCTGATTGGGAATAACTTCACTAGAGCTGGCACAAGTCATCTGGTGAAAACTCTTCGTGAATTAATAGGATGCAAGGTTAGGTGTGTGTTTAAGCTATAAACTTGTTTAGCACAATGTTGTCTAATTTCCTTTTCTCTGCCCTTGTCTCCTTATCTGTTTCCATGCTGTGCCCTGTGGAGATGAGCAAAGGAAACAGAGAGGCTAAAATCCAGGAACAATGTGGGAGGAGGAGTTGGGCTCACACAGATTTCCCTGTGACACCCCAGCTTCAACAAAAGGGCACAGGTGAAGTTGCAACACAAGAGAGGCCTTCACATGAGTACACTCTTAGATAAAATCTGTCCTTTACATTCTTTCATCTCTGTTGTTAGTCTTCAAAACTGTTTTCTTTGCATAAAATACAATCGTTCCCAACAGGATGGCCAAACTATCTTTTTGCTTTAAAGAATGTATTAAGCCCTAACTGCAGGTGGTAGAATTAAGAGACTTGAAATCTATTCTGGTAAATGGTCTGTTAATAGTGAACAGATTTTTTTCGTTTAGTGCTAAAATAAATTTCTTCCTCCAGCTGACTGCAACAAGGGTGAACAGACAAGCACTAAAAAATAAATGTAATTTAAGCTAGTGGTAAATTAGTTTGGTCTCAGAGACTGAGGACTGAAGACATCAGGGTGGTCTGGGGTTCTTTTTTGGTGGTATTTCTAGTCTTACACCTTTGTTAAAACTTTTAAAGCTAGTAGTAAGCTTATTTAAAAGTGGTGCTGTACCATCAGCACCCTTCAGAAATTTAAGAGCAAGGAATGTCAGAACTCATACTGAATTTCAGATGTTACAGTAATAAATGGCTTCACACATAACAGCAGTCTGTGTCCAGCTACTTCATGTTAATTGGCTCTTGGAAGGGGTGGTTGGGAGTGGGTTTGTATTTAGGAAGACTTGATTCTTTTTTTCCATAACATCCAAATGAATAATGCTCTCACATACCATTTAGAAAAACAGAGTTAAGCCTTAAGCAGTAGTAGGTCGAATTCTCCTAACCTGCAACTATCATTTAAATGCTAAATGAGGTGAAGAGTTTAACCTCCTCATGAAATTCTTAACCTTTTGGGTTGCCCGAAGCTACTTCCCTCTGGAAGCAAAGAAAAGTAGAAAGTACTTGCTTGGGAGTGGCTGGATTCAGAGAAAATCCCATTTTCCTGGAGCCACGAGCCTCCTGCCTTGCCTTCCTGTGGTTGCTGCAGGCACAGGCTCCTTACAGACTACAGGCAGCAGCCCAAGCTGGAATGTTTGTGATTATCTCACTGTTGCTGCCGCTTTAATTTTGAGGAAAATTCAGGAAGGGAATAACCAGGTACTACTGCTGAAAGAAATGTACTTCAGCCTGAGAGGATAGGCCAGTTCTGAAATAATAAAGGTAACGTTTTATCTTGGTTTGAAAGAAGTAGAATGGCTGTGGAGGACAGAGCTGTCTTAAAGGGCTTGAATGGTCCACTCTGGAATCTGAAACAAAAAACGCCACAAACTACAGTCGGTTGGAGAAGTGGAAGAGCTCTGTGTTACTTTGTTTGCTTCATCTACAAATGTGGCAGTGACAGCCTCTCTGGGCTCAGAAGAGGGATTATCTCGACAGTATCAAAGAAGGGCGAAAGAAAGGGAGAAGGGCATCGCCTCAGAGTGCCTTGTACTAACTTCAGAGCTTGGATGCTTCAGCCTGCACAGGGTTTGGTGTGGCCAGACACAACAGGACAAGTCTCCAGCCCTCTGCCCACCACGATTTGCAACTCTACTCAACAAAGGCCCAAGCAACTTGATCAAGCAAGGCTGAGTCATCGGGTTGGAGCAAACTCTCCTTTTAGAAAGCAAATTACTTGTCTAATGGGACCTTCAGACAGATTAACCCTGTACTAGGAATGATCTGAACCCCCCAGCTCATACAGAAATAACCATTCTAGAGCGAAACATGCAAATCTCATGATTAGTAGCAGTATGGATGCTGAACTAATTCCAGATGAACTTGGATCCATGAATGAACGTATTTAATATCTTTCGGGTGAACAACTACAGGCAAAAACTGTTGAAATGTCAAATTCAGGCAGTGATAACTTTATTTTCCCTCTTAAATTTTCACAGCAGGCTTGACAACTTACTGAATCTTCTGCTGTCCTCCAGGCTCTGCTCAGAAGCTGCTCAGCTGAGCTGCCACACTTGACTGAATTCCTCTTTGCTGTAACTGAGAAATGCTGCAAGAAGACAGATGCAGCACTGAGCAGAGATCCCACCGCTCATGTGCACCGAGGGACTCGAATTATGCATTTCCAACTGTTTGGGTGTTCGGCCTTTAATGCCGTTTAGCGCAAAGGATTACAGCACTAACTGGAGAAGCGGGAGACTTCAGCTATTCCAGCACTCCTTTGCTCCTGTGCTGTTGCACCGTGAATTTATGAATTCAGCAGAAACGGAAAGCAGCAGAGGCAGAGTGTTCTAGGCTGCACCCTTTAATTCAGCGTTCCCCTCAGCAACCTTAACCTTCTCCACTTGCCCGCAAAACCGGGCAAATATTTTCACCTTCAAGCAATTTTGAAAGAACCAGGCACCACTGCCTCTGGCTGTTACGTGAAAGCAGCTACAGGTTACTCACTGATTTGACCCTGTTAATCTGTTATTTCCTGGGCATTTCCTTATGTCCACACATCCTCCCTGCAAACACTAATTTGCATCGCGTCTGCTGTAACAGCAGTTTCGAAGCAATTGTTTGGTTTAAGTTACATTTCTAAGCTACAGAAAGTAATTAAGGATTCACAGTCCCATGAAAAAGATGGCCAGAACAGTGTCACAATTTCCTCAGCAAGAAATCAGGCATGTCCCACCCAGTCTCTAATTGGTACCTCTGGTCTGTGTGATGTTTGCACAGCTGCTTGTACAACTTCCACCACAGAGCACAGGTACAGGAAACTATTTTAGTCAAGCACTTTCTTGATATTTAAGGATGCGTGTGCTTTTAACAGTCCTGTTATCCAGCTGGGTGGGTTCTGTTCAAGAGCCATCAGCACATCTACCAGCGTAAGATCACGTGCTTAAATATTGATGCTAAATGGCAAGTTCAGGAAATTCCTAGGGATAAAATTTGAAATCAAACTGGGACCTCTGGGACAGAAAAAGTAATACCTTGGTGCAATGCACTGCCCAAAATCAGGAGTCCTGTAACTGGTTTTACGTGTTAACAACCACCTACACCTTTGTCAAACACTTTCTCCGCCCTTCCCTGGCACCTCCACACCAATTCACCTCAGCAAACTGACCTCTGCAACTTCCCTCTCAGCCCTGCAGCTCTCGGATCAAGCTGAACAGAGATCAAGCTCGGATCTGCAGAAGAGACGCAACCACACTTCAGCTCCTGTGATCTAAACCACGGGCCGGCTCTTCCCTGAGCAGCTCCACACTGCTCTGCTCAAGGCTGACCCAGAAGCACGGTGTCAGTCCCTGGGTTGCCCCATCCCATGGAATATGGACAATTGAACTGATAAATCCCAAGTCCCTTACCTTCCCCAGCACTTGGCAATGAGGTAGAATTGCATTATTATCCCCCACCTAGGCCATGAGTGGGTTTTTTAGTGTTTCTGAAAGTAGTTCTCTTCCTGGAGTAATGCTCACACTTCAGATGCAACTACTGAGACGTGCTATCCTGATCTCAGCACTACCCCACCTGAAGAGATTAAAAAAAATAGGAAAAGAAGAAAGAGACAAAAAAATTGCTAGTATAGGTGAATTAAATGCTTTTCTGGGAGACAGGCTACACTACTAAAGTCTAGATTTAAAACTTCTTTCCATTTCTAAGTTGGAAATTGAGGAGCCTTCTACAAATCAGCAGCGTTTCCTATGATTCTGGCAAACTGGAATTCCTTCTCTGTTTACAAGGTCTCGAACTGCTGTGGCTCTCAAATCAACCCCTTAACAGGGTGTGAGAATTCCCCTGTTCTTGCATTCAGGACCCTTAGAGACATCACAATTTCAGAAAAGGTGACAGAAATTACAAGGGAGTAACAAAAAAAAAAACCCCACCCTCCTCTCGCTTGCCACCCCATCTAAGATGAATGCTGGGAGTCTGGGAACACATTCAGTCACTGAATTACTGTGTCCTCCTACCCCAGAGCAGCCCAGCTGACAGTCCTCACGGCAAATGCTTCGAGCATTCTGTACTGGCATTTCCAGCATCAAGAAACCCACTCTTGGTTTTCCACATCTCTTCCAGGGTTGTAGCCTTTCCACATCCAGAGAACTCGGTGCCAACCAGCAGGAGTCACTTGCAGCAGGGATGTCTTTTCTTATGGACTAGATTGGTGTCAGCACAGAACATTTTCGTGGTATAAAAGCACGTGCTGCCTGTGCAAAAAGCGTGATTCGAGCACATTCTCCAGTTTGGATCTGAAGGCTTGAATGTCTGCTAAATTCTCACACCCAGCCATATAAAGATGATGATCTTTAAGGGATTTTGTTCAGGCGCTGCCACTTCCTCAGCCATTCCCTTAATTGAGGTTTCCAAGGACTTGGAAGCCCTTCGTAGCACGACCGCTACATGGCAATGGACCAAGCTCTAACACTGCATAATTGATCCAACACACAAAACAACTGGAAAACATTTTAACTAAAGCCTTTTATTCTATACAACTGTGAAACATCATTTACCCTTCTGGCATTGCAGACTCTTCTGTCAATCTTTCCTGAAACGTGTTTTGGGATGGTTAGAAAGGGGAAAAAAAAAAAAAAATAAAATTACAACCTTGGGCTGATTTCAAACAAAATTACCAGGAGCAATTCCAATGTATACAATGGGACAGCAAGACAAGTGGGAAAAAACCAAACAACAAACCAAACCCAAACAGTGCCTACTGGAACAAGCATAGACCCTTGCTATTAATAAATACAAGTCAGGACAATTTATCAATAAAAGTTACAGTTCTGTTTAACCACTGAATTCACAAATACCAATAAAACTGTGCAGTTATAGCACAATTGGGTCTGAGCATATGCAAAAATGGGGATTAAAAACTGAAACTGATTCTCAAAAGACAGGGAAAAGGACATGCTAGCTTAGTTCTGAACCACCTTTTTTGTTTAAGCAATGGGTTTGTTCAGCTAGGTTAAGAGTGCAGAAGGTAAAGATTTGACTATCTTTTCAAATAAAATACGGTGAAAAATATTTTACTTTTTGTTTGACCATTACAATCCCAGTAATATAATTTATTGGGACTTTCTTTAGGGCCTCAACCTAAATCTTGATAGCAAGATACAGGAAGGGCATGAGCATATGTCTCCTGAAGAAACTCAAATAATATACTGCCCTTTGAAGGCACTTGTGCTTCTGCTTCAGACAAGAGTCATTTTTACACCATTTCTTTATGAGGATTTATAATTTGTTCTGGCTACAAATGGTTTTGTGAGACAGCCCCACATTTTCTCACCAAAAGCTGAAATGCCCTTACCCCCTCCCCCCAATAAGTTAAACTCTATAAAAGATTCCTATGAGCCTATGACAGTCACAGATTTTTAGAAATAACAGTGAAAAGAAGATCTGCATAAATCTATAACAAAAGAACAACTGCATATAAAACTTCGGAAAACAAGATTAAGTATTTTTATATTATGAATATGAAATCTGCTGAGAAGTGTCTAAAGTTAAACATTAAACATATGAAGTTATTTTCAGAATGGTCTGAAGTTTGAACAAAACGTCACATCGTTTTGGAGCACAGTTACCAAAAATTAGACTAGTGTGTCTTTAGAAGTCCTAGGACACAGTGCAGGAAGTAGTTATACTTTTTTTTTTTTTTAAAAAAAAAATCTCTTTAATTGCTGCAAAGCATGTTCACTCTATTATGATGCACAGCATCATTGGACTGACCCTGCTACAACGTTTATCTAGTGTTCTTATCTGCATGTCAACAGCTCTCTAAAGCAACAAACCCTTCATTTGCAATTAAATGGGCCGATTCTTTCAAGTATGTGATGTCTATATTCTGCTGTTTTCCATCTTTTTTTTTTTTTTTAAGTGGTAGAAATGTTTGAGTCATTACAGGAACTTTATGAATGGAATGTACGAAAAATACCTCGTGTGCAGTTCCAAATTATATTGTGAACACAGCGACTAATATGGCCAAAATGGTTTCATACCAAGCATGAGCAGATGAGGATATTATGTTCCAGAAAAACAAAAGCCAAAGGGAGGAAGCAAAAGTCTGCACTGGAATATCATCCATTCTCTGTACACCTCACACAACACGAACCACTCAGGGACTTCCCATCTCATCAGCTGAGACTAGGACAGACTTTAGTTTAAGTCATATAGATTATTTTTTTTTCCTCTATATTACAGATCTATTAGTCACTTCAATTAAATGTATACTTTCCATCCATACTGAGTCATTAGAAGTCTCATCTACCTTAGGGGTTCAGTGGGCTTCTATAGTACTACTCTTGGAACCAGTACAGTATGGTCAAGTAAATAAGTAACCATTCGGGTCTGCCGCTCCCTTCACGTTGATTTCTGGCGATAATGAAGGGTCAGATCTCCTCCACTCTTCCAAATGAAGTGCTTTACAGTTCGGAGGTCCATATTCGGATCCAAAACCTAAACAGTAAAAAAAAAAATAAAATATCATCTTTATTCAACAAATCTGCTTGATTGCCAGAAATGCAAAGAGAGAACAACACTTGGCAAAACAATCCTATGGGTGAACTGGCATCAACGATGAGCCGTGCAAAGGCGTAGATTTTTCAGCTAGCAAGTAAACCCAAACGTAACTGAAAGCTATTAGTGATGTAACATAAAAATTCATATAACAACCACCTTGTCAGTATTTTATCTTCATGCACTTACTAGACAATTCATGATTTTCGACAAATTTTAAACTCTGCTAGAAAGAGAGAATTCAGAACATTCCAAGAACACTAGAAATGAAACCCCATGGAATTATAAGTCCGTTTGTAGAGCATGAGTAAACTAATCCTATAAAGGCTACGAGTCAGATGAAACTAAACAGGAATACTACACATAGATATGGCTATCTGCAGCTGTCTGAACTTGTGTCAGCAGCGTGTCAACGTGAGATCAAAACATTTACCTATTTTTAAAGACAACAGATAATCTACAGCATGTTTGCAAGCTCAGTATTCAGAAACTCCCAACTGATTCACACTGCTAGACACCGGTTTTGTTGACAGCCTAAATGGCCCAAGTAACTCACCTGGTCCTGGCACAGAAGTTCAATCTTCTCCTCTGCTAGCACAGCGATGTCCTCCTCTTTTTCTTGCTCTCCTGCTTTTTCATTATTAGAAGAGCTGGTTGTCTGAGACTCGTTATCCAAGTTGATGATCTTCTCATACACGTGTTCCATCACTTTTCTCACCTGAAGCATATCGCTTGCTGACAGTCGGTCTCTATGCAAGGTAAGTGAAGTTTGGTAAGAAAAAACTTGAGAAACTGTATTTATCTTCACAATACCTTTATCTGTAGCCAACTATGCAAGTACATAACTAATTTACTGTTAATCATATTATAAAGAGCTTATCAGGATCATCCAGAATATTATGATCATAACAGAATCACAGGATTTTGGAGGTTGGAAGGGACCTCGGAAGATGTATTCCAAGATTCATACAGCAGAAGGGACTTAGAAAAGTGGCAAGACACTCAAAAGACTGAATGAAAAGCAAACCTCAGATGAAGAGTATTGTACACAACCCTCATTCTTTCAACAGAAAAGGGATTAATAAGAGAAGAACAGAGGATACGAAATAATAAAAGAGGCAAGCCAGAACACGCTGCTCACCCTACTACATTAACAGAGGGGCCCTCTAAAGTAATAAGCAGCAGCAGTTTTTCCACAGCACACACAAAAATCTTCTCTTCCACCAATTGTCTCGGATGTGAAGAATTCAACAAGACTTAAAGAGGAACTGGGCATTTGCAGAAAATACCCCAAATTGTTGCTTATAAAGGGCAGGCATGCTGTCTATGACATTGACTTCCTACCTGAGGACCTGCATTGATTTCTAACCTATACAGCCTCCAGTCAGAGCTAAAGCGACAGGCACACTATCTTGCATTCCCTGCTGTCAGGTTTTGCAGCTTCTCCCTTTGTACAGCAACAGGGAACATAATACAAAACTGGTTCTGAACAGTGCAACAATCTGCAAGTTCTTCTGTTTTCTGACTAAACACCGCAAAAGACAGTCGAATTTCAGTAGTTCTCGGATATTTCTGAGCATAAATTTAAGCAACTGCCCACTGAAACCAAAAGAAACGTACAGTTCTTTCAAATATTCTGATATAATTCAATGCTTCAGAGAGATGCTGCTTTAAATAAAAAGAAGCTTCTACAAATTCGTCAAGCACAACACAGTTCTCTGGCAAACAGGTGGTTTTGTTCGTTTTTTTGAGCTTGCCATTCTCGTTCTGCAGTATCTGAGTCTCAAAATACGTATTACTTACTTTTTTAGAGTTTTTGCTCCTGATGATGAATGAGGTTGGAGGTAGAAGGGAATCTTATTGAATTTGGGCATGTTTTTCTAGAAGGAAACAAATTTATAAAGTGTTAATTCAGGACCAACTGTTATCAGCTCCTATTTCCACCAGCTGCTATGTGAAGTATATTCAGCTCCTAATTATCAAAAATCAAGACAGATTCTTAGTCAACATAACCACCATAGCCAACTTCCAAATTACTCGTACTCCCAAGATGATTCAATTTAGCCAATGCACGTATCATCTAGCTTTTGAATATAAATTATTATTTATTTCAAAGGAAATTATACAGTAACAAAAAAATGCAGCAATATGAAGAGTGTTCTCTGTTCCTGAGCTCCACACTTGAAAACGATACCAATTATGCTTGGAATTCTTTTTCTAAGACTTTCTGTCAAAAGCAAATAAGCAAAAATATCTTAACTGGACACACTGAAAAAATAAATTAATCTCAAAGCATCTTGAATGCAGACCTTGACACCACTTGTTTTACATATGGAGCAAAAATTTAAAAGCATCGCTTCAGATCCTGTGCACTTAACAAAACTGAAGCACAAAACCAAAAACCCCAAATCTACAGACCTAATACTTACATCCACAGTGATGTCAATTACCCATTGTGGCACGGTTTCATTGAGAAGCATTGATTCAGTTTCACCCCCTGAATCCCGACACAACAACCTGAGACACAGAGAAATAATCTTTGTGAACGAAAATAATGATTGTAACATGCATTAAAAAGCTTTTGGGAGCGGACCTGCCCTTTTAATGGGCAGGCAGCTTGAACTCGGTTTGCTGACCCTTCACAGCGTCCAACTTATTGGGGAAGTGATCACATAAGTTTCTGTAAAGACCAGAAAAAGTAGCTGCAGGAAGAAGGCAGCTCCTTAAAGCAGAAACAGGGGAAGTATCTCAGGAGACTACAGGGTATGGCACAGAGAAATTAATATTTTGCTCGTGGATCGCGTATGTTTTGCACTGAAGTACAAAACAGTCAGGAGAAGGGGAAAGGCAGCTGGCATAAAGCAATTCTTTCCCTCTTGGGAAAAGTGAGCTTTTCACGCCAAGTGTCTGCTAAGCCGTCACCAACTGGAAAGAATAAAACCAATTTGAAAAAAATGCATATACAATGCCAAAACAAAGCCATATGTAATTTTAAAGACTCAAATTAAGTATTTTGTCAGAGAGTCCTGCGAGCCACCTTTTAGGTCCAACAAATAGGGCTTGCTCCCTCCAACAGTGAGTTCTCTTGAGAACAAGCTGTGTAAAACCTAAGATCCACCAGCACCCAATGGATGTAAATATTGAGCCCCAGCTACAATGTAAATACATTGACACTGCAGAAAAAATAAATAAAAATCAGTTTTCAAAGCTGAAAAAGGCTACCCTGTTTTACTGATCAATTCATGGACTGAAAGGTCTATTCAGCTGGGAAAACAAAATCGACAAATTTAAGCGTCTCTCGTCCCTCAAAATTAAAATCCACTGTCAGTAAAGATGAAATGTTTCAAGGTATGTGTCATGGGTTTGAGTCTGGTGGGGTTTTTGATAGTGGTTTTCAAGATGCAGTGGTACGCGGAAGACCCCACAGCATGGGAGAGAGACCACACAGGAGCAGAGGATACACCTCAAGGTGGGTCCCAGGCTGGTAGGGAGGGCTCACACGGAGGGAGAAGGTCGCCTCAAGTGAAATGGCCACCACGTGCCAGCTGGGGAAGACAGCGAGGAGCCCTTCTTCCTCCCCAAGAAGGAAGGACTGCCACGGACAATGGGTGATGGCCAGATGGACTGCACCCTTCACCCCCCACCCTGCTACGCAGCCAGGAAGAAGGGGGAGGAAGTCTATTTAAGATCGAGTTGTATTCATTTGTGTATTTTTCTCGCTATCCTACTCTGATCTAGTTGACAACTGCTAGCGGTAGATTAAATTTATGTTTTCTCCCCAAACCTACTCTGGTTTTTCCTCATGACCGTAAGTGATGAATGATCCCTTCCTGTCCTAATCTCAATCCCTGAGCCTTTTTGTTGAATTTTCTCACTCCCCATTCCCTTTGCAGGGGAGGAGTGAGCGAGTGGCCACATAGTTCTTTGTTGCCAGTCCGGGGAGCCGGCTCAAACAGCGACAGTATTTGAAAGCTTGATTTTTTTTTCCAGCATGATTAAACTATCTCTGACCTATCCTTTATCATTTACGCTTTTCAACACAGAATGAAAAGAAATACAGGACAATACTCAGTACATACACATTACAATACAAAACCTGTGCTCCTACCTGCCAGAACTTAGGACCTTCTAATGGCTCACCAGCTATAACTTTGGGAGCAGAAACCAACTCTCTAGTGAGTAGAACCTCCTGCCCGAGTCATTAACCCTCAAAGACCAGCACAGTAGACATGTAAGAGTAGTTCTACAAGAATTTAAAGTAGCACAGTTTCACTCTAAAACAAAGTTTGGTTACTCAGTTTGAAGGAAGAGGGAACCCACAAAGAACTCAAAAGCTACAACACACATGATTCTTAGTGTTGTAAAACTCCACTCCTTGTTGGTGTTTGGACTGAGACATGCAGTACAACAACACAAAATTATCATTAACAGCTGCTTATTTTGCCTGTCAAGATCATGTCTTGAAATCAAAGTACAGAACAGATGCAAGTATTATATTCTGATGATATTTCTGCTTGCACAGAGGAGGTGACTATTTACTGAATTTACACTCTGTAAGTTTTTATACCTGAACAAAGTGCGTCCTCCAGCCTCACCAAAAATAACTGGCGTATGTGGTGGCACTTGAAAGTATCCATTTCCTTTCTGGACTCTGTTCTCCTGCTCACCATTCACTGTTGGGAAAAAAATAAATATAGACAACAGTGAGATTGCACTAGGCCTTAAAATTGCATATACATAGACCAAAAAGCATCATTTCCACCTACAGCTAATGTATTTCATATATTAACAAAATCGTAAGCTTGATAAAAAAAAAGGAAAATCTCCATTTCCAATACACAGCAAGTATTTTATCTTGTTCACAACACCTAGAAACAAATTGCAATTATGTCAAGTGAATACTGGCTAATGTTGAATCACTGAGCTCTCTGCTGTCATTATCTAGGCTCTTTCATTTCCAAGTCAAGCCTTACTTTCGTCAGTAACTGTTCTTCATCAAGCTTCTGTAACTTCAAAATAATTTATTCACTTTTTTATGGACTAGAGTTCTTAAGACTTTTGCTGATACTTTCAGAAGAAGAAAGCCACTCAGCAGATTTTGGTGTAAAACAAATTAAAAAGCACCAAAAACCATTAGCCTGCAGTGCACACAGAGACAGGTATAAGACAGCAAGTCAAGCTTTTTTAAAGAGGCAGAAATACAAACAGACAGAATGTATGGGCAAATCCTAAAAATGGAAAAATTTAGAATACTAACCATGATTTATTTCATTTTCTTCTTCATCCATTGGATTGATATGTGTTCTGGGCCAATACTCCAGAAGTGCTTGGAGCAGAAGCCCTCCCAGGTTTACTGTCAAGACACAGCAAGGCAGAACTTCAGCAATGCAAAAGCCGTCGGCATCATATTCTACATTTGATTCACAGCGGAAAACCTTTGGGAAAGTTTGAGTAGTCTTGTCCCTGAAACAAATCATTTCTGGGCACAGAAATGGGCTTATCACAATCTCAGCACTATACGTTACAATCTTTCAGAAAAAGCTAATTTTAGAATCATTACTTTTAGCTTAGAGCCTATACCATTCTCTAGATTAGCTAATGGTTCCAAGTTTAAGAATATTACTTTCTCCCCTTTTGTTTCCTTAAGTTTTAAAACAAAGTTACATAGAAAACCTGAACATGACTGAGTGTGTCAGAAAAAAGCAAACATTCTCATTGGAGGATTCTCTGCAGAATTTAGTGCCAAGAAAACAGGCCCTAAAATCCAACCAGCTACTGACATATGTGGCACCGGAATGCTTGGAAACAAATACTGGAATTTATTCTGCTTTTTTGTCTCAATAAAACATTGATATTTGTTAAAACTTACATTTTGGATCAGAGCCATCTGGACTGCTAAATCCAGCATCCTTTGCTGAAACCCAGGCTGCAAAGCAGTCACTTTCATCCAAAGTAATTGTCAACATCTGTTGGAAAAAGACCACCAGGAAGAGGAATGCAATAGTTGTTTTGTATTAAACAAATCTTTTCAAAAACAATTCTATTCAACAAGTTTTGTTCATACTTAGCTGGGAATACAAATCAATGAATTTTGGAATGGATAATAGTACACTTTGTTTAACAAACCGTATTAATTCATAATCGGTATTGATGGATTTGAACTGACCACACCATGAGAAAAGAATTTAATAAAAATCTGTTATTCAGACTATGAAGAACTGAGGTAAAATTTGCTGGTTTGCTTCAAAACACATTTAATCCATTGGGTAAATTACGGTTGTTCTTCAGAACCTGGAGCATGCCAAATTTTGTGAACAAACAGTATATGGAAACACATGAAATATGACATTAGAAAAATAGATTTAGGATTTGTATCTCACCCCAGTTTTCAAGTCTACCGAAAACCAGTTTGGCACATACACCATTTTAAATCTCTTCTTAATTTCTTCTTCAAAATCTACTTTCCCAAGGTCTTCAACTTTACATGCCTGTATACACCGAAAGAAACATGCAAGTTTTTAAATTTTGAGTCATATCGATACCTCAAATCTTTTACTTGACTTTCATATGCACTTGGAATGATTATGTCTTATGATTTCTCCATGAGTGCTGTAGCCCAGGAACACACAACTGAAGTTTCAAATCTTCCTCAAAAAAATTGAACAACTTTTTCCCTATCACTGAGTAGATAGCTGTCTTCTAGCATCCTCCATCATTCTTCTCCCCATCAGTATCAGTATTTCACTACAACTATCCATCAAACACCTGGTTTTGTTGCAAATCTAGCAACAAATTCAGCTCAACCACTGGCAGTGGAAACAGCAGTAAGAATTTGTGTGCACATTCTTTTCTTCTGTTTTAGTTTGTCTACCTGTTTTATTTCATACTTTTCTTTTAAAAGTTTTTCAAGTAAGTCTGCTAACACCCAAATTCTTTATCTGACTTGCAGAGTCACCCTGAGCAAACTCTAAGGATTGTAACCTTGCAAGACTTCCTCAAAATCGAGGAAAAGAAGCAAAGACTGAAGTGTGTAGCTACAGGTAAGAAAACCTCACTCTTTTCTTCCAATATCCACAACAGAGTCTCAGCTCTAGAGTGCAGTGATCTTACACACAAGAAGACACTTTGGCCTGGCAAGTAACTCCATCTTTTAAGTGAATATATATTTTAAAGTTCTAATAGATGCTTCTGAAAGCCTTAATAATAAAAGAATATAAGAATCGAACGAAGGTACAAATTAACATCGGCATTTCTCTCTGGTCCTGAGATCTAACACTCAAATATAAACCAACTGTAAACTGGAAGAAAGAAAAGCTATTTGCTTTTCCACAAAAGTCATCTAGATGATTTTTAGTACAGATCTACATCCTCCAAATTAATTCCCTCTTTTCTCACTTCAGTCAGCAACTCAGCAAGTTAGCTGAGCCTGCTACATTTCATTACTGAATCTTGGCTGAGGCACTGCATGGTTCAAGATGAAAAAAAGATTTAGAATTTCAAACACAATTTTGCAAGAGGAGAACCTGCTGACTGTCTCCCTCATCTAGGATTGCAGTCCTTTCTCTCTGCACACTTTTCACTCTCCTCTACCCAGTCATTGGGGAAAGAAAGATAAAGAAACCCCACACCAAGTCTCTCGAGGAGCAAGTAACACCAGGCAGAAGCCATGCTTCCTCCTGTTAACCTTCCTTCCAGTCTTGCCTTCCTGCCTGTGATCTTGCCAGCTAAAAAGGTGAATTCCCACTCCCAGAATAACCTGTGGACTTGCTAGTGAGAGCACCTGCTTGGGATCTGTGGGTTTGCAGCAGGACCTGAAGCACAGGTTCCCTTTTCACAGGCCAAGCCTTCTTATGCTATTCTACACTGCTGTGGGCAGACACACCCGTGGGCCTCTACAAGCCTTCTTTGAAACAAACCCCAAACAAAACAAACGTTCCTATTTTCAGGAGAGAAATCAAGAGTCTGAATTTTAGGTGAATGCAGATGTCAGCCTCACATCAGGCAAAGATGCAGAAAAGCTCAGAAAGTCTCCCTCCCCCTTTCAAAAAAGCAGTCCTTTGCTTTTTCTCTTGGGGCAGAAAAATGACTCGCTTTCTACCATAAGAACCTCACACACTTAAATACATATATTTTGTATATACAAAAGGTTCAAAATACTTAATCAACCAGTACACGCTTAATAAAAAATTACATACTTACCTTCAAGACATCCCAGTATGCCACATTATTATTTGTGTCTTTGGTTAATATGTGTCTCTTGTCGTTGAGAATGTGGCACTGAATAATACTAGCACCCCCTAGCAAACAAACAAGAATTAAGGTCACTACAGCAAGGTTTGGTTTTTTTTTTTCTTCTAAAATTATATTAAACTACATAACACGACATGTGTGATTGTTCTTTGGTTTCACTACTTTATGTAAGACTTGGGTATCACCACGGTTTTAACAGGTTTTTTTCACTGTAACTAACACCAGACAGATGATAACAACATTGTCTGTTTCAGGTACTTGATACTAAAAACTTCAACTAAAAACTTGAGCTGGTCTTCAAGATCTACCATTTCTGCTAATGATAACAGTTTTTACAAGGTGCTCTGGAAAACAGCTCTTTACCTTTTATAACTTGGTCAGGCTGTGTACACAGGGGTGGTATAGGATTGGTACAATCATTATCATAATCTCCAGATGCTCTAAAGTTATGAATTCCCTTCAAAGTCTAAAGAAAGAAACAAAATAATGATACATTCATAATAATTTACAAACTTTGCTTTTACCTGTGAGTAGTAACTGCCAGCTCATGCTGCTATTGAGATGTTAACTGTCCAGTTCCAAGTAAGATAATTTCTAAAAGTTGCTTAAATAGATAGCAAAGGAAGTAATTCAAAGCTAAATGTCTTTTGATTAATGTCAATATTATAATTTTATGGTTTTTTTTCTTTAAAGAAAGCTTACAGATCACAGCAAGTCAAAGCCAAATCGCAAGCAACAGTCCAACAGTTCCCAAACCAAGACTGCAAATCCCAGAACTACTTAATTCACAGAGTGTAAAATGTATCACTTACCCATTTATTCACTGAGGATTTAGTTGTTGCAACCCAAAGTGCTGGAGGAGGATCAGCTGATCTATCAAGTTCCATCTAAATAACGAAACCACAGACACTTTCAGGCATGCTTAACTTCATTTTCCTTTGTTCAATTAATATTTGCTCCGTGTAGACCTGCTCCTACACTCGGATGTGTCTCAGAAACAGCGCTACTTTGAGTTTATTAAAGAAATACAAAGTTTAAACAAAAAATAACTGGGTCGTAATTTTTGAAACTCCAGAAAAATTGTCTCAAATACTCAACAAATAACTTCTGGGCATGGACACTCAGTATTCAGAATTGCTTCTAGCATGATGCAATCTTGTCTAAGGGACAGCTTGATAAGTACAACATTTTTCCAAATTACTTCGCATTCAGATACTTCATGCGGTTAAAAAATAATGTAAGATGTTCTGCACTAATTAAAAAGCAGAATTAATATGTTTGGTTCTGCTCTTACATTTCTTGGACAATAACAAATCACTGTACCTAAGATATTGTAGGCTCTTTCCGATCTTTGTACCGATGACTACAGCTTTCATTTTCTATTTTGAACTAAAATTTCTCAGATTCTGACTTTTTGAAAACTATGTTATTATATCCAGGATTTTATCTGAACATACTGAGCAAGAGGTCATTTACAAGGAAAGCCAGATTGCTTATATACTGGTATTTGTTTCAATCGCACACTCCTTATACTCCTACACGCTCCGAGGTCATGTCACTTAAGAGTTACAGACCGTAAAAATAAAAAAAATTCAAGAACCAGTCTCTTCAAGACTCAGACATGTGTGTGTAGCTTGCTCCAGTTAAGAAAATGTCATGTTTAGGTGTTCCAAAAACTCACAATAAATATGACTCCTAGTTCCATGAGCATGTAATATATTCTAACACAGTGCTATGCGTATAAATTGCTGCTAGAAAACATCTATTTTTGTCCAAAACCTTGGCAACGCTGGCTGAGTTTCTTAAAACTGTACTAGAGTCTGGTAAAACCAGCTTCTCATGTTTGAAGCATATTAAATTTCAGTAATATCTGAATTTGCATATTTTAAGTAGTTGCCAGGCATTTATCTGAATTCTATGAGGTTTCAGACGTAATTTAGGAGACAAAGGCATACACTGAAGATGTGGTGTCATGAACACTTGTTACCCAACACTTGTTTTTTTATCAACTCATTCCTCAAGCCATTATCTCATTAGACAACATGCAATACAATTACACTTTTATACCGTGAGGGTGATCGAGCAGTAGAACAGGTTGCCCAGAGAGGTTGCAAAGTCTCCATCCCTAGAGATATTCAAAAGTTCTCTGGATATGGCCTTGGGCAATTGACTCTTGGTGGCCCTACTTGAGCATGGGGGTTGGACCAGATGACTCCAGAGGTCGCTTCCAACCTCAATCATTTTGTGATTCTCTGAAACCAACTCAATTACCTTAAGAACTGGTGCCTTTTCTTCACAGATAAGCACACGGATATCAGGATTTCGTAAATCTGTACAATAAATCTTCCTGTCTCTTCCTCCTGAATAAACATGAGTGAAGGCTTCATTGACCTGCAGAGCCCAAACACCTTCATCATGGACTCGATAGGTGGCTATGCACCTCTGCTGCCCAAGGGACCACAGGCGGATAGTCCCATCAGAGCTGCCTGAAAGACACTGAGCAACAACCATCACACTTAAAACAAGCAGTTATGTAAGTCTTTTGAAATAATTTTTTTCCATAATTTTTATGGCTACATTTTTCCATTAAGACAGTGCTAAAGAAAGACTGGTGATTAACAACTCTAGTCACAATTTCCAGACATTTTATGTAAACCATCCCCTCTATAGCTAGACAAACCTGTAATAAAACAGAGCTCTCACCCACCAGCCTCCCTCCCTTAATACTGAACATCTGTAAGATACTTGTTCAGCCACCTTCTGTAATTTACCACATAAAATAATTTTACTGAAACAGATTAATGACATTTCTACATTCTGTAAAATGCCTTTGCCTCAAGTGAAAGCACATACCTGGGTGCCATCTCTGTTCAATAACAAAGCTTTTACATTGTCCGTGTGCCCTTTGAGTTTCATTAGTTTTGCACAAGTTCTCGGATCCCACACCCTTAAAACCTAGGTAAACAGATATCGGATAATCAGCATTAACATCACTCGTCCCACCAATGTGTCTTCTCTACAGAAAATTAAGCCTTTTCGAATAAACTGATGCTTAATTCAAACACACAGACATCTGTCACCAAAAATGTACTTCATTAGAACAAGGCAGACATAACTAGATTTTATGCACCTCTAATCATCAGATGAGACTTTCCTCACTTGATTTTATTTTCACTTGCTCTGGATTTTTCTGTCTTCTTAAGAAATTCAAGAATGGAAGTGACTGGAAACAGGATAGTGTGATGTGGGCCAAAAAAAAAGATTCTGAAAATCCTCTCACATGCTTTGGTGGTGTATCCTATTTTCATTTTTATTTTGACCTGGAAATAAAATTCTTTCAAGGTCAGATCAGATAAAACAACAACTCACAGGGGACTTTAGGCTGTTTCACCTTCCTTTATAACAAAGAACATGGACTATCTCTTGGGAATACTTGAACTTTGTCAGTTCACTTAATTTCCCACCTCCTGCAGGCATCTTAAAAATTGCTGGCACCACTTCGTTCTCACCAGTGGTAACTGCTTTAGTTTTTATAACCGTTGGAGTCACAGGCCCTCAGAGTCAGAGCTCTTGTGGTGAAATATAATGACCTCTGCCAGCAGGAGGGTTACACAAGATGATGTGATAGTCTCTTCTGTGGATTAAAGCTATATGGGTATACACACATCTTCAGACTGAGGCAGGTATTTGTATCCTGCACTTACGCTCTCACTTAAAGTCCCTACCCTCACTACTAAAAACACAAAAGCAGCTACAGACATGACAATGAAAATGAGTAAAATTGTCTCTTTATACTGAACTTTGAACTGAAGTAGACGGAATGAGCCTTACCAGAGTTTTGCTTACCTTTTCAGTGGACCCCGATACAATAACTGTTCCCATTTGATTCATTGCAAGGCTGTAGATAGAGTCTTTGTTCCCACTCAGGGAAGAAGCTATTTCAAAATAAAAATTACAATTTTAATTTTAACGCTCTAATTTGAAAAACATTTTTATTCACTCACAAAAGGTATTTTAGGGTATTTTAATGCACTTTGATGAAAACAGTGCCACTCTATCCCAAAAAAACCCCCCACACCTACTGACAGCATACTGCTAGAGAAAACCCATTCCAATTCTTAAATCTACTGCTGCAGAAAAAGAAAGGAACCCCTCAGACCGAGGGTCATCACAGCCGTGGGTGCCCTTTTGACACTACAGTTCAGTGCCAGCACCATTATGGAACTCTTTGTCTTCTCAACCACTTTATGAATGATGCTTTTCTGTGTGATCTTGTAATACATAGCAGTTGGATTTAAGTACAGAGATTTTTTTTTTTCCCAAGCCTAGTAGCAGTAAAACATCAACACAGATATTAATGGCCTTTCTCTCAGTTCAGCAGAGATGCATTACTGAAGGTACACAGTTGAAATGTGGTACGTGAGCATTTTTTCTCTTGTGAAAAACCGTATGGCAACTCCTCAGCATCACATCTGCTATCAGAGCTGAGGAATCTCCTACCATCTAGCCTAGTCTACTTTTGGACAGATTAAAGTACCAATCCCTCAACTGGGAAAAGCACAGACCCAGCAAATGAAAATCATCAAGCCTCAGAACCATACGATCAGGTTGCTGAGCATAGCAACAAACAGCAAAAACGTCAAACTTTCTATAATGATCTATGTATATGATGGAAGCAAGTTTCTAACACAGTGACCCAGTATCATAAACATTTTGTTACAGTGGAAAAATTACGCAGCTTTACTTCAGGGTTCTCTTAGCCACTAGCTATGGCTATCCAAAAGTAAGCTTTCAAATGCAATCTATTATTTGCAGCTGAAATGAACTGATAGCCTTCCACTGTCCCCAGAGAATAGCTGAAAGCAAAATGCAGAACTGAAAACTCCTAAAGGTTAGCACAGTGTTCAACCACAATAATAATTCCTGAAAGGATAATTGACGGAGTTATCATAAGCTGGACATCAAGAATGGAAGAGAGAATCTTAAGTGTAAGGAAGCAGAATTTATGCCAGAACAAAAGCAAATCTCAATTTCCACCCTCTTCTGGGAGTTAAAAAAAAAAAAAAAAAAAAGCAAAACCTCTCCATTTATTTTAAATTATGGTTATGCTGATTGAGAGACTCTTTAAAAATAGGCTTCCTTTTAATGCTGGCTTGCGTACATCGTTTCCCTGTAATCAGATAGGAAATTAATGCATGAGAACGATCTTCATTTGCACTCTGAAAAAATCGATATTGTTTGAAAGGATGGAGAAAAACCATCTCCTTTAAGGACATATACCATGTTCTTCTCAACAGAAATTCTGTTAGTTGGGAGAACCAGAAAGAAAGAAAGAAAAACAACTCCTCCGCTTCCTCTCCCTCCCCCTTATGAAGCAGTACTGTTCTAACTCTAGAAATGCAAATTTATTTCTGTCATCTTAGAGGTAATGCCTCCACTTCCGTTTGATCTTGGACTCAGAACAAGCATCAGCTCCTTAGTACCCCCCGACTCCATTTACGATTCCCTTGAATCATTTAGGTTCTGTATGACTGTTGCACGGCTCAAGAAATCCTTTTTTTTTTTTTTAAGCCACAACTGAGTTTTCCTGTGAGCCAGCAAATAAATTCCTCCTCCAAAAAAAAAAAAAAATCCCTGTGCAATCAATAGATAGCATAACTTACAGTTATCCGCAAAGCTTGGTGATAAAATAACTGTAGTTTCAGTGAAAGTAAACTTCTGGGAAATAAAAGGTAAATCCACTTAGTTACACGCAGTCATGTGCCATCCCAACACCATTCTGCAGTGCAACGCAGCTCGCTGGAAGCCACCTCTTTGGAAGGTGACACAGAAATGCCAGCATAAGGCTACGCTTACATTAAAAAGTACACAGAACAAATTTGAACTGACACTTCTGTCCACCAGATGCACCTTTGGTTTTAGATGCTAACAAATCCGTAAAATTAACACACCTTTCAGAATTAGCCAAAACTGTAATCCAAAAAACCACACCAAGATAACTATATGCCTGCCTCTTCTTTTCAGAATCACATATTCCTGAAATTTCTACAGAAGTATGTTGTGTGAATTCCCAATTTTAGTTTTGCAGATTTTTCTTGAGTCATTCCTAACCTATGCATGAGGAAGCAAGTCGTCTTATTTAGAAAATTCAAGTGTGGCAGTGCGTAGCAAGTTGGTTTGTTCTTTCCCAATGCTTACATCCGAGAGCCAGCTACTGTTTAAACATGTATCAAACAGTATCAAATGAGAAACATTGACCAGTTTGAGCACTACTTTTCCAACCTACCTACACGCAGCCAAGTACACTGCATTCAATCTGCAGCTCTTTCTGAAAAAATATATTCTGAAATAGGCAAAACAATCCAGGGTGCCAATGACTCCAGTTTACATTATTCACCTGAGCAATCAAATCTAACCGAGCCTGAACATTGGTGTCACAGTTCCTGGACTTGACTGGCTCTATCTCAACTATTCTGAGAAGAAAGTGGTGCTGGAGTTGCTCTGAAGGGAAAGACCTCATAATTTACTATAATGTCTTTATTGGGACAGAGAAGCAGAACAGACCACTTCTTAAAAGATGACGATAACATTATGGATTAACCCTGATAAGAATCTATGGACAGTTTCCCCTTGTGATCTAACTATTGAGTTAAATCTCATTAGTGTGCTCTCCTCACATGTAATCCGTGCTTAGTATTACTTCACACTTTTTTTTAATTTAAATTTTTTTAGTAACTTTATTCTTCAGACAGGTTCAATAAATGTACCAGGTTCTGCCTTAGGACCTGTACTGCAATTTTTGCAATATATTTATAAACAAAATAATCCTCAAAAAACAACCAAATTACAATACACAAAAAATAACCTAAGGGAAAATTTTGACAAGTGGTTAGCTGTGGAGTAAAAAAACCTTCTGAAGCTAAAGCTCTATCAAGTTTCAGAGAATACCAGCACATTACACTTCAGGAGAAAATGTTCAAAGAGACCTGTCCTCTACTCTAACTGTCACAACTGTTGGCTGCTCTAGATTTTCAGCTATTGTATGACGTAACAAAAAGACTGAGTACATACACCATCTTACAGTTTCTCACGTTTTTTTATGTACACACAGAAACAGGTATCTATAGTTTTAAATTGATCTCAGAAATCATGCTCCCTTCCCCAAGCACCTACTTGTTACGGTGTTATTTGAGGCAGTCAGTGCTGTTAGAGTATTTACATCCCAGAGGAATATCTGTCTGTCCAGCCCGGCAGACGCTACCAGCTCTTTATCTTTTGCATATGCTAAGGCTTTCACATAATCCTACAATAAAGTAAATATAAGGACATGAATCAACAACATTATCCATTTGAAGTCTACATCCTAATGTTTAAAAGATTGTCAGTGATAACATACAGTATTTACAGACAATGTTTTTTACCTTATGCGTCCTTAGTGTTGACATGCAAAACCCCTTATGTGCGTTCCACACTTTAACAGTAGTATCTGAAGAAGCAGATATCACTGAATTGGAAAGAACAAACTTTAGTGGCTTACATATGACTTCAGAGTATATTCATGTCACTATTTTTGCTTTTCAAAAAGATTAAAAGGATCATTTATATAGATATATATTTACATTTTCATAAAAATATCTGCTTACACTAACAAATTTACGTCACTAACAAATACAGATCACAAATTAATTTGACACGCTAAGAAAAGATAGAAAATAATTAAAGCAGCAGATAATATACTTTTATACGCAATTTCTGAATTCTGTAGTTTTCAAACTGTTAAATACTTACATGTTTTACCATTGCAGCAGAGGACAATATCATTTACCCAATCTGTGTGATGTTCCATAGATGCTATATAAGGGTCTTGCTGCAAATCAAGAAAAAAAGTTTATAATATCTCATCGTGAAAGGAAAAGATTGTGATGACCAGATCCTGTTGTGACATTTTCTTCAGCCTTCAAATGGACCAAAAGCTGCCTAATGCAGAGTTGCTTGAAGTCACTATTTCAGAATCTTTTTGTGAAAGGACTACATAGCTATGTAAGACTTCACAGTACGAGCAATATCAAAATGATTTGCCTACCATAATAATTGGCAGCTGTTAAAATCAGTATCAGATGTGTACCTTTAGGCAGCTTACTAGCACGATAAGTTGTAAAAAGTAGATTTAGCCTCAGGAATCCTCTCACTACTTACCTTGTGCTGATTGACACTCCATATCCTTATAATAGAGTCTCGGCCTGCTGTGAAGAGTCTATTTAATGCTGGATCCAGCTGAAGTGCATTCACCCCATTTCGGTTATACTTCTCCACTTCATCTCTAATCACATAGGAGACCTAAAACACATTTACACAAATCCAATTAAGGTATTAAGATACTGACTTGGCCATAAAATCCTAACATCTAATTTCACCTTTGTGAGGTTCTTGACTAGAAAATATTAAGAGCTTTACCATCATTAAGTAAGTCTGTCAGTCAGAGAGTCACTAACACCACCTTGGCCATTTCCCACCTCCCCTGAACATGGGGAAGAATCACAGAGAAGCTATCAACAAAGCTAGAACAGGAGCCCAAAGTGTTACTTGCTCATGACAACTCAAGCTTAGACCCAGAGAATGCTTAGTTCAATTCCCTGCTCTGCATAGATATTCTAGGTGATCTCAGACAACACACTGAGTTTGTGTCTCACTTGCTAAGCAGGTTTCATAGTTTCTGTAGCTGGGAAGACAGTATTTCCCAGACTCGCCCACTTTCTAACAGAAGCACAGATATCTTCTGCTCTTTCAGATCAATTATTCCTTTAGTCCCTCTCCCTCTGTACTTGGCAGTACTGTGTATATAGGTTATTTCTCTACTTTGTTCAGAAACACAAAGGGAGATATTCAAGGAGTTGTACTGCACACTACTCCATTATTACTGTTCAGTTTACACAATTATAAGGCACTCAAATTTCTTCAGAGCTACCCCATTCACGCTGTGCTGCATTTCTCCTGATCAGAGGGTTTATGCATTACTCTGAGGAAAGCCCTCACACTTAGAGAAAAGGAGGGGAAGCTGCCGGCTCTGCCTCTTCCCAGATGCTGTATATATCGCCAGAACAACAAAGCAAAAATCTTAGGGTTGGTATAATTCAATCTGCCCAATACATAAATATCTGTGTTTTGAAAATGCTTTCAAGGGTAGTCTGGGCTAGAGATTTGAAAGCAACTTTTCACTCCAGTAAATTCATTATAGCAGTATAAAGAAAATGTTTTCCAGCTCAGATCTCAGTTACATAAAATAAAATCAACAAATAAACAAAATGTTCAGTGGTCCTTATCACTGAACAAATATTATACAGCATCTCAGATTCTACACTACAAGAACTGATCAGTCCATTTGGTGAACGTGGGCAACACCTCAACTGAATTAATCCCTCCTAGCACAGCACAACTGATGTTTCTACAAATCACACACCCAGTCCTATTCTCCCTTTTAGAAACAGCTGCAACAGCCCTACAGATCAACACTGGAGGATTAAAATTAAGCACTCCCCGAATCCTTCTACCTTAACACTCTCCACTACCATTCCACAAGTCCTTTACTACACCCATTATGTTGCAGCCCAATGTTCTTAAAGCTCTTCTTGCTCACAGCCTGTGATACCCACTCAGGCCCTGCAGAGTCACAGCCCTTCCGATTCCAGATTGTGTCCTCATTTTCAAACACTCTGGGCTTCTCAACCATCATATTCCTGCGATTCCTGCTTAAGCCTCCGCCTACACACAGCTTCAGAGACCTTACTGAGAGAAGACACCGCCAACCATGCATACCAGTGTTATAACACCCCAAATACTTGAAGTTTGGTGGGTTTTTTTGTGACTCAGAGAGCAAGATGTGTGTGCAACTCCTCACCTGGGCTTGATCACACCACAGCTACAGCGCTAGAAGAACCGCACAGACTCCTTGAGTAAAACAATATCGCAAAGTCAGGGTTTAATGGGATGCAAAACACGAGCCAAAGGGATGGCCATCAAATTCACATTGCCTTCAAACTCTTTGAATAAAACCAATGAAAATACTCAGTTAAAAATACGAAGTGTGAGCAGGTAAGACACAAATTAAAGAAATTCAAATGAAATCTGATGTTAGATACTAGGGAGAACAATCTCTTCCAGAACTATAGTGTCAGACTCAAGATCAGCAGGGGCCCTTTCAGCATTTGCTTCTGCAAACTGCTAGCAGAGTACTTTTTGACAAATCCTCAGGTTTTTTGGTTTGTTCCTTTACTGTCACTGACCTCCCATATTTGTTATATTTTTCAGATATACCTTAGAGCTCTTTATTGCACTCAAATGTCAAAATATGTCAGTTAGCATTTTAAGGAGCTGATTGCTCTTATTAATGCCACTTTTTTAATTTAAAGGAATTCAAGTAAAGAACAGCCATAACTAACTATTCTGAAAATGCAAAAAAAATGGTGGCTTACTCTAGTAAATAAGGTCCTTTTCATACGATTGATACTTTCACAGAACCGTGGAAACTGAGAGTCATACTTCTACATTAATCTTGGCAGAATTAAGGTCATTTCATACTTCCTTGAAGTGGAATGGGTAAAGTATTTTCTTGTTAAAACAAAGAACTAAATATTGTTCTTAACACAGAAACTCACAGCTAAAAAAAAGCTCACAGATAATGGATGTAGTAAAAAAAAAATTCACTTCTTGTATAACAGAATTTGCATAACTATTACATTTCCATCTAGAAGACCTTGAAACTGCAGCTGTTGGCTCAGCTGGGACCTGTTTTTTTCCACCATTCAAAAACACAACCAGGACAGAGTGACAACTACCACCAGTGCTGAAACACTCTATTTGAGTGGTTTAATTTAATTTGCCTTTTATTTGTTTTAATAATTTCCACAAATGAATTTCATCAAACATGTCCTGGCAAGTATTGTTTATATTTTAAGAGAACTGAGACAATGAGAGGAATTACATTGTTTCAGGGTTTCTGTGGTAGATCTAACAGCTAATGCCAGATTTCGGTTCATTAAGTATAACATGCTTTTTTCATTCTGAAACTTGAGAAAGTAACTCTGCTGTAAGAACTGAATTTAAAGGGATTAAAATCTTAGTTCTTACTCCTCCTTTTTTTTTTGTAAATACATGACAGCTTTCAAAGAAAAAGATGGCAAAACAACAACAAAAATGCTTGCCACTTACAAAATTACCCAGCAGTGACTGTTACTGTTTACACAATTCAGCCAGAACTGTAAATCCGAAAAGAGATAAAGTTTTATTTCCCATCCACAGAAGCAATAGCATACCTTTCCTGATAAACTGTCTTAAAAAATTAAGATATAAGAGTAAGAAGGAAAAGAAATCCCCATTGTATAAAGAATAGGTAACGATTACTTTCTGCATGTCATGGGAAAACACTGACAGTCATTTTTCCATGCTAAAGGTGACTCTAATCCAAATTAAGCATGTGCTCCTTAAAATTTGTTTATTTCTAATCTTAAAAGAGTATTAGAAAATTAAGACAAAAGAAAATGATTTTATGGTCAGCAAGTTTACTGGATAGCATATCAACATTTTAAATGAATACTACTATTTGAGCAGTTGGGTAAGGACAAGACAAATCACTTTCCATGAAGAGAATATGAACTGAAAATTATGAGTATGGCACAAAAAAGGACACTTCAACTCCCATTAGAGGCCTAATGACAACCTAGTTACTGCCAGTTGCTTACATTGAAAATACTTGATAAACTTCTTTCTCATCCAAAAAGTGTTAAATGGTCCACTCCTCCAAACCAGTCAAACTGAAATAAACATCTTGTATATTAAAAAAGCTAGAACAAGACACACACAATATGGGGCTGAACTAAAAATAACCTCACAAGACACTTGCTATAAACCACAAGGAACCTTTTACAAAAAGAACTCTAATACTAAAAACAGCCATGCTTTTACTCAAATAAATTAATTATATATTAACACAGAGGCACAAATTAACGGTTCCACAAAACCTGCTGAAACGCTTCTCAACACAGGGAACTTAAAATGGATCAATAAAACGAACAGCAACTTAAAAGACCTGACATTTGTGTAAGAGTGGTGGGTGGCAGGCAAGCTCACTAACCGAAAATTTCACTGAGATAAACAGAGGCAGACTGCTGATAACCCACATGTGGTTCTCCACTGTACTCTTGTTTGGGGGGAAAAAAAAGAAAAGGTCAGAAAGCGGTTGGTTTGTTTAAATTCGAGTGTCGGTAAGTATAGAAATATAAGAACTATTAGGAAACATTGTAACTATAAAAACAAATAAAAAAATACAAAGTATATATTCAAGTCCGTGTATACACACATGAATCAGAAAACGGGGTAAAAGCAACGGGCTTTGGGCTGAGAAGAAATTGCTCCGATAAAACTCAACTCTGACCTGCAGGACACACATCTTTATTGCTCCAGATAAGGCACATATTCCACCTGGAGAGGACCATGAAGGTCACCAGGACGTTACGTGACATTCCCTTCAAGCAGGGCAGTCGGAGAGCACCCCAACGCCTCCTTCACGGCATTTATTCACAAACTCAGTTGCAAAACCCACAAAGATAATAATGATTCTGATGCGAACCAGAGTCGGTTTATTGCCATGATGGTCTGGCAGGGGCAGATATGAAATTTTTTAATAACAATCAAGGCGTTTTACGTTTACACTGCTGTAGCTTTTATGGACTCCCATAATGAATAAGAATCGTTCACTGCAGCAGTGCACAAACACTACAAAGTGATGGATCCTCATTATAAAGAATTTATGGGATTCAGTACCCTAAATGGAACAGGACTGATCATTTTAATGACTATTTAAGAGCTGCAGAGATAAAGCTACTCTCAACAGATATGTTCCAGCCCACAAAGCCAAATGAATTTCTTACAGGACCTACGATGCGTTTCCTTCATGGATGACTATATGAGCTGATCTAAAATCTTGTCATCCTTGCTATATTACATGTCTTAAAACTGATTTTGTTTTCATTGATAGGCAGAATCTGCTTTTAAAAACACTACCGCACCATCGAGGTGGAGGAAACAGCGAACAGCTGAGCTCTGACAGTGCTCATACCTTGTTTGTACGTAGAAAAAAATTTCAAAGACACAAATGCTGTTGTTAGAAATTAAAAATCTGGTAGTTCTCAAAATCACTGGAAAGATTCCATGAAATCTGACATGAATTTCATCAAAAATGAAAAGTGCAGCAGTCAAATATGACGAGGAAAAAAAAATTCTATTGCCTTAGTATCTTGGTATAGCAGTATCTCTTAAAATAAGTTTTTTCAATTTTTAACAGGCACTCCAGACAGACTCCAGAATAAAAGTAATGGAAGGCATTAAGAAGTTCATTTTATCCTTTCTCAGTGGAATCATCTTGCTGGCTATTTGGTTGCTTAAGTATTATATATATTAAACAAATATAAATTATATATAAAACATAAGATCTAATAAGATACAGGGTACAAAATCCAGTGTGTTTTTAATAAATGGTACTACTTAAAAAAACAGCAGCCAAATGTGAAAGTTTTTTGTTTCACTACTTTCTACCTGCTGTCTTAGCACAGTATGGACACAAAAATATGACAAAGTCTGTGCAAAAAAGACCTTATTCTGTACAAGACGTAAAGACAACAAGGACTTAACATTCATTCAATAATTTCATAAGAAATACGTCGATCCAAATCACTTAGGGCAAGATTCCCACATTCTGTCAATAGGTTTTGAGCGTGGGGGGCAAATTTATTCTGGCCAGGCGGTGAGTTTGGGAGAGCAGTTACAACACAAGCCCCCAAGGGCAGCTACTTTTAAGTCACCTGCTGCAAAGTGGCTTCATCTTGACTTAAGTCACAGTAACGTATCTGAAAGCTACAGCATGTGGCCAACTGTTTGTCACCACACAGCAGTGCCCAACACACCTCCGCGTCCCCATTCCCTTCCCAAATCAGCCAACCTTACTACTGCAGCCTTCAGACAGGCACAGCTCAGCTAAAGACACATTGAAACATTTAAAATGCCTGACTTACAGTTAAACAATTAAACTTCCTATCCTTTTTTTTTAATGCATGGAATTTATTTTGAGGCCTAAAACACTTATTCTGTTTAAACCCTTAGAAACATACTATTACATGCAGAAGCACCCTAACCTGATTATTTTGGATGATTCTCCTTAGCAGCAAAACAGGTGCATCCAAGAAAATAATAATTCTGATTTCCATAAACATCAACCAGCTTTCCTATGAAGTAAGAAATCAAGTTCCTCCAGGCTCAAGAGATATTCTTCCAAAAAGCTTCTTCTCCTGCCTCATAGGTTTGGGAGAAATTTCTCCACCCCACAAAAGCTTGATGTAGCAGGACCCTAAATGCTCAGCCATTAGAAAGTAAAATAAATCATTAGTGGTTTTAACTTTTTATCAGCAGAAAAAAGCATGTTGTTGATGGGTACAACAGCCACTTTGAATTCCATCATGTGAACCCTGTGTCTAACCAAGTAGGTGAAATAATAAGAACGTGAAAAAATACCTAGCTTCTACTCAATGCTTTTTATGTGCTTATAAGAGGACTAAAGTTATTCTCTGCAGATCTAGACTTACAATTCACTGAGACACAGACCAGCATAGCAGTACACAAAGTGAAAAAATATCATGTAATACAATGCAACTGAAAAAGAAGACATCATAACCCAGCACAAAACCACCTGTAAATCCAAGATTTGGATCTAAGTAATGTTTGGAAAAGGAAAAGTAGTATAAAAGGAAACAATGTACTCTTTGATGCATGTTGCTGTCAGGGAAATAATACTGTGTAAAGAAATAGGACTACATCAAAGAAATATCCAGTTACCATAAAATCCCCTTCCTTAGGAGAGCAACCTGCAAAAACTTGTTCGTGGCACAGGCGATGAAGCCAATAAAGGGATATATTCTTTGTATTTTAAAGAAAGCCAGAGGTTTTGGGTTTTTTTTTTGTACAGCAATGGAATTTTTTATACAGTATTGATTGCTTACATAAGGCTATAAAGAAGCGTGCATTTCCTGTGTGTGATAAAACGTGAAAGCTGTGCTTGAAACCCAAATCCACCTCTGTCTGCAAGGATCCTAATGCTATTTCAGGCTTAATCAATATTTCTTTTGATCACAGTGGACAAATATAGCTGAAACTTGCACTTGCCGCTAGAGGCAGGCAGCTCCGCACATTGATAATGCATTAAATCTTTCCCACATTGAAAGCTGTAAAAATGTTTAAAGCACTGGCAGTACCACAGACAAGAACACACAGAAAAGTCGAGGAGCATAATAAAACCATTTTCATGACTTTTACCGTTAAGCCTTGACTTTTTACACACATTTCAGCAAGCTCAGCCTCCACCAAGGCTACAACAGTGTACTCACAGCAACATGAGCCCACACCACGAGGCCTGCCCGTCTGACAGGCGAGCTGACAAAGTTTACACCCACCAGAATTCCCCGGTCACTGTTTTCCTTTTTGTTTTTAAAAAAAACCCCAGAAACAAAAACGCTGACCGGAGCTGGAAAGGGCAAACGGGCCGGGTGGTCCGCCTCTGCC
>NW_009725508.1:0-20409 GCF_000703405.1 Apaloderma vittatum
GCTAGGCGTTGCTGAATTTTGGTGGCTCGGGTGTACTGCAGAAATTTGAAGTAAGTTGGGGAGGGGAATGTCGAAGCCTGTAAAGCCGCGTTTGGGGGGTGATGTTCACCCCGCGTCTTCTTCGCGCAGACCTCACCTCTGGCGTCCTGACACCGCGGGCTGGAAATAACCCGACCTGCAGAGAGGAAGCCGGTGCCACTTCTGTTGGAAATAACTATCCCGAGAAGAAATGTTTTCAGGGTAAACGTCTTCCAAGGTTAGCTGCGGGCAGCGAATGTTACTTTCCTGTGCTCCCTGAGGCTCTCTAGTCCCGTGCTGTAAGCTGCTCAGAACTTCATGGAAGAGGGTGGCAAGGGTGAATTTGAGTGATTGTGCTGGTGTCGTGTCGTGCTGATGTTGTTTCCTCCGGCAGCGCGTGCTGCTGTCATGTCGTGAACTGCTTTTTAGCGTATGTCTTTAAACTAGCTTGTGGGGTATTGCAGAGTGCGAACACTTCGTCAGTTTGATTCACTTGTACCACCCCCCTCCCCAAGTCCTTCAGTGTAGGTTTGAAGTTACTATGCCTCTTCATTTGTCTAATGAAGCATGTGCAAGTGTCATTGCCCTTCCTTATGATAATGGAAAACTGTATCTTGTATAAAGAATAATGCAGTAGCTGGATTCATGATCTCAGAGTGTCATGTGTGCTGTGAGTCCTTGCCAGGATCTGCTTTCTCTCTCTCTCTCTTTTTGTAGTTGCATGTGTTTTGCAATGGGGAAACAAGTACCTTGCCTCCTTTGCATCATTAATTGACGTGGGGGTGGAGTACAGAGTTGCAGAACTCTAAATAATGTCTTGGAGGAAAGAAAAATGGCAAAAAGCTTACTGAATGCAATGGCAGTCTTCTCTTCCTCCTTCTCTGCTGCAATCCTTACCTGACCCTGATGCTGCAGCAGAGAGCTGGGCTGCTGCTGCTGCCGCTTCTCCCGAGCGTGTGCAGAGCAGGTAGGAGGGAGCAGAAGGAAACTGTGCTGCACAGGTCACCGACAGGTTGCAGAAGTTGCTGTCGTCTATTCTCCCCCCTCCCCGCCCCCCCTGTATTTTTTTGGTAGCTCTGTTAACTTCAGGTTTTGAAAGTTGAACCGCGTTTAAGTTTGAGACAGCCAAAGGGAATATCATTAATTTCTCTTAAAAAAAAAAAGTCTTTAGATTGTATTTTGTGAAATTCTTTTGGATACTTGTGTAATAACTTTTTAGTTTATTTCAGTGGGGAGGGAGGTAGAGCTATTTTTTCTTGTCTTTCTGAATACACAGCTTGTTTTCACAATCTGGATCACCTGGAAATAATTCCAGATACTAGTTCAGTCTAAGAAAGACCTTATTACAGGATTATGGGATTACTGATGACACCTGAGATTGACATGTTCGGTCAGTGCGTTCTTTAATTAGAATTGGTTGTGTGGTGGGCGTGTACTTTGTAAAGGAGATATTTGCATTCATTCTAAATCCCAAGCTGCAATTTTGCAACTTCTTTGTATTTATCTGATAATTTATGACTTAGGTAAAGGGACAAGCCTTGACTAGAGATGGCTTTTCATGTTTTAAAGCTGATGTATTGTACTTAACCCTCCAAATGCTTATGTTCTGTGGCTCTTTAGTGGCAGACTTGCTAACAGATTTGATCAGTAATACAGTGCAGTCTGACTTTTTGAAATGTTCTTATTTTTAAAATAAGATACCATAGAGTGTAGAAGCTGAAATATGACATTGAAAGAGCTTAGCGACTGTTGCCATAAAACTTGGAAGTGGTCCCGTGCGCTAAACAGTGTGGAAGATCTAGTCTGTGATTTGATGGGTGCTGTAGAGGGTTTGAGAAAAAGTTATTTAATTTTAAGGGGAGGAAAATTAATAAATAGACGTAAGTGCTTGTTACTAATCACTCTTAAATTTTTTTTTCCCTCAAAATCTTTTTGGGTGAGCATCATGATTTTTATATTAAATGGTGTATGACCACCTTTTGGGGGTTTTGGTGAAATTTACTTCTAAACTTAGAAACCCAAATGTCATCTTGAACTTCCATGTGTCCTCTTATGTTGAATCTGCAAAGTTTGTTTTTAAAGCAGTTTGTTTTGTCATTATCCAGTTATTTGGCATGCATATGTATATATCTCTGTATTGCCACTCTTAAATCAACCTGTCCTAACTTGATTTATGAAAGACCTCTTTAACTTACAGCTCCAGGATCACTGACCTGAATTACATTGCTGGCAAAGATATTTGTTATTAAGAGGTTATTCTGAGTCTTACATATAGCAAACCTTGTCATATCAGTTGTGGAGGTCGGGGTGCTACACTTGAAGTACATATGCAAGCAAAGTGGCAGAATAACAGACTCTAGGTTGTGGTAAAACAATTTGAAAGTTGGATCAGATGTGCTTTGTAGGGTTTCCTAGAGCCAGATGAACTTAGATTCTGAAAGGTGTGAATGTAAGATGTCTTTATTTTTCTCCTAAAATATCTCATGCCGTGTGTTGGAAAGTCTGTGCTCCTGCTGGTACACGCAACTAGTGTCTCTTTAGTAGGTGCAGGAGGTTGTATTACACCTAGGGAGTTCTAAGTAAATAAGTAAAAATGTGGTTCTCAATGTCCGTTGGCTGTGAAATTCCTGTACCAAGCAGTGGGCTTTACATGAAGATGCAGGTTTATACTCACCTTTTTGCCACAGTCACGGGCCAATAAAAATTCCCATAACCCACAAGTTACAGCATTTATACTGAAATGTTCGTCGGCATCCAGGTGCTTGGAACAGACCCTGCACTGTGTTCTGGAATTAAATGGGAGTGATGTGGTTATTTGTATGAAATTTAATACAACAGTACTGCAGTGGGTTTAAAAATTGGGCAAGTACACCTGACTCAGCAAATGCAGCGTTTAATTGAGTACTGACTATCTTCATGAAGGCTCATGGTAGAACAGCCTAACTAAATAGTTTCTAAATTTGAAAGTAGCTTTCTAAGAATCTGGAGCTATGTAGCTATGGAGAACTTCCAAACCTATAGGTAGAGTGTGTGAAACAGTCTCAGTGGGAGTGAGGCTACACCATATATATACACCATATATATAGAGTTCTGCTTTGTTGTATTATTGTGTTTTCAGGGTCAGAGTTGTGAGAGAATTTGCAGGATTCGTAATACCACGGATACTTTTTTGTTCCATATATTTTTGTGTATTTTGCAGCTATGGTGTAATTTTGGAATTATCTGAAAGCAGTGAATATAAACAGTGCTGTTAGGGAAAGAATGGCTTTTGCTAGCTGGGTTAAATTATAATGTCTATTTACATACCAAATTACTGTTTTATTACAAATACTTGAAATACACAAGATTTTTATCAAATATAACTTGTGTGAGTACAGACTGTAAGCAAGAAACAGGATCCAATCTGTAGCTCAGTAGGGTTCAGTATGAGAACCAATTAAACATTAAGGCCCTGCATTTGTATCGGGAACGTGTCTTTTCATTCTGGCAATCGCTTGAACTGTCATATTTATAAATCTGAAAATACTTAAGCTTCAGTCAAACCTAAAGAATGACAAATTCATAAAATGAATTGATGAGTATTTCTGCGATTTGGGTATAAAAGAATTTTATATTCACCAATAACCAGCTGCTCTTTTGTTACTGATCCTTTTCTGGAGGAATAATATAATGTGTGAAACATGATCTGGAGTTTATATTTAAAGAGACTTTTGAAGTGGTTCAGGAAGGAGAAGGTACTAAAAGTGCTTTTTGTATTCTCTTCACAGTTACAGAGGGATCTTTTCAACAAGTTGAAAATAATTTAGATTACTCTATCAGTTCAAGGTTTTTTTCCTATTTATAATTTACTCAAGTTTTAAACATAACTGAAATGCAAGATGAATTGAATAAATGAATAAAAATGAGGTCCAAGACTTGTGTAATCATAATTATTAGTTAACTGCTGCTTGCCGTAGCTTTATAAATGTAGTTTAGTTCTAGATTTTGCTGTGAATCTTCTACTTTGCAAGACAACTCATTTATTGAGAATGAAGATTTGCCTCTTCTGGTTTTTACTTATTTTCCTTTGATGTGAAGTAACTACACAATTTTGTTAAAGACTTCCAAAGTTCTTTCTCACGTTTCATGGCATAAAAACCCCTGATACCTCAAGCACATTAATTTATTCATTATGTGATGTCTTATCTTGATTTAATTTGTCTGGCTTTTTTGATTTTCTATTAGAGTGATATATTCCATAATAAGTAAAGAAAACTTTTTATTAAAACTAGGAGCCACTAAAACATATTCTGCCAGTGTCACCTCTTGCTGTGTCTTCATACTAGCAGTGTATTTATGTGAAAATGCCTCTATTATTTAATTTTCATTTCTGTTTCTAAAAGTTTGTATCAAAAATATGTGCCTCTTTACTGTGCACCTTAGGATGAGAAGCACCTTTTTGATTCCTTTCTGTGTTGTAGAGTACGTAAATATTAATGTAGGATGTAGTACCAGTAACTCAGTTCTGATATTTTGGTTTTGATTTTCCTGAGTTGTATAGTCAACATATGGCTCGGCACTTAGCAGACAGCGTGCTGTAAGAAATGGCAGGAATTAGTAATTGGACTTTCATCAATTGTTTTTGTATGTTTCATTGTTTTTATAATGCGAGTTTTTAATTGTTTGTTTATTTATTTATTTTAATGCTTGTATAAGCTGTGCAGACAGTAATTTTCTTATACCAGTGTGTCTCAAAATTATTTGTAGGCAGTTTGGTTTAGAGAGTATTTTCACATCTCTGGCTGAATGGAAATTGTCCAACAAGTCACGAGTAGGTTAAGTGTTGGGGTGATGGAATTCAGGATAACTAAACCCACTGAATGTTCTCATAAACAAGGTGATTTTATGATGACTTGTTTGGTGTGGGGTGAGAATTGACAAACATTTTGTATAATCTCTCTCAGATTTTTGCTTAGTGTGGTATCTACAGTATGAATGCATGTCTGAAAGCATTCTATTTCCTTTTACTGCTTCAGCATTAACTATTCTCTTCCTGCCTTTTTTTTTTTTTTTAAAGGTTGCAACAGACTTTCTTTTAAGGATGTACCAATATCATCACAAATGAAACCTTTCTACGTTTCCATAACAGTACAGTAACTGGAAATTTCAGTCAGGAGATATTTTCCTGCCTTTTTCAGTGCTCAGGATGGATATTTTTGAGATGCATCCAAGCAGTGTGTGGAGTCCTTTGATTTGTGTTTGAGGTGTGAACAACCCCTGAAAGATCTGCTAAAAGGATAAGGAGGAACCTCTATGGGTAACCCTTGGCTGGAAACAATTACTGGTCAACCATGGTAAAACTTGCCAACCCTCTTTATACGGAGTGGATTCTTGAAGCTATACAAAAAGTTAAAAAGCAAAAGCAAAGGCCTTCTGAAGAGAGAATATGTCATGCTGTTTGTGCTTCCCATGGATTAGATAAGAAGACAGTTTCGGAGCAGTTGGAACTTAGCGTTCAAGATGGTTCTATTCTTAAAGTTACCAACAAAGGCCTTGCATCCTACAAGGACCCTGATAATCCTGGACGGTTTTCATCTGTTAAACCTGGCACTATTCCTAAAGCTGTTAAGGGATCTAGAGGAGCTTGTACTGAGCTTCGTAATGTGGATTGGAATAAACTTTTGAGAAGAGCAATTGAAGGACTTCAAGAACCAAGTGGCTCCTCCCTGAAAAACATAGAGAAGTATTTGAGAAGTCAAAATGACTTAGCGAGTGTTTTCAACAATCCTGCCTTTCAGCAGAGGTTGCGTTTGGGGGCCAAACGTGCTGTGAACAATGGGAGGTTACTGAAGGATGGACCTCAGTACAAAGTGAATTATGGCAGTTTGGAAAGCAAAGGAGCTCCAAAATACACCACCACTTTCCCAGCTTCTCTTCCACCTGTCAGCCTTCTACCCCATGAAAAAGACCAGGTAAGTTTGAAAAATGAAAGCAAATGTAGTAATGAAAAAAATGATTCTTCTTGTTGTTTGTTTATTTAATGCAAAAATAATGATTCTTCTACTTCTTTATGTATCTGTTTAAATGTATATAAGTGAGGATGCATGTCAAAGATCCATGTGGAAACAGTTCTGGTAAAGGAATTTTATTTAGGTCCTATGTCCTGCCACTGTGTTGAATAGTTTGCTCTTTGGATTTGCAGTAGATAAACATAGCAGCAGGGAAGAGTACAGCTGCATGCTCCCTTCTAGGTGTGAGATTGCTCTGTCTTGCCTGGCAGACTGGTGTTGCTGGAATCTGCTGTGTAATTTGATTGTGGTATTCTGCATTCATTTTATGCTGGGATGTACTGATTTCCTTGTAGTTTGAACACCACTTGAAATACTACAGGTACAACTCTATTTAAAACTGCTAGAGTTGTCATTTTTAAAGATATTTTTATGAGGATACTCAGCTTTAAAACTGCAATTGATAGGAGCTGGAGTTAGTGTGAATATTCTAAGAATATGAGTGCAAGTGTCAGAGTGACAAACAGAGCAGAATCCTCCTCTTATTTCAATTTTGTTGGACTTCCTACATGGGTTTATTTTTGCTATTACTTGGGCCTTGTTTTCAGGTTAATTATTTACAGGGTTTAAGCCTTGAGGGAGAAGGGGTGTCACTTAATGTTTTGTTTATGAAAGGATAGCATCAAAAGACCTATCTGCAGGCATTCTTTGATCATTTCCCATTTAATATGGTGAATTGTGTTTTGAATTTTCAGTGAACTCGGGGAAAAAAAAGCTCTCTGTTCTACTTGAATCAGGTTATTGTAAAATATTTGTAAATTGGTGATTACATGCGAGTTTTTTTTCTTTTTTCTTCCTCACCACTTCTCATTGGTTAAGTGTGGTGGCAGTTCTTTTGACATGAAATAACCCGGGCAACTTTGTGATTGTAGAGGTGCCATTAGTGTCTCCTTCAAGAAATAGTATTATGGTTTTCACTTGCTTGTTTCCTTCATCTGACTAAAGCACTGGAGGTTGCAGAGTAGAGTGTGCTTCTGTTAGAAATATTTAGTCAAGTCTACAAGAACACTTGTTTGTGTAGCTGCCAGAGGTGGCACAAGTGTTGGTAGCTGTAGGTTGATTTTTGTGAGCTTCCCTAAATATGTGTTAAATGTGATTGTTTTTATGTGTGGATATCTATTTCTGTCAAATTGGACTTCTTGAGTATTTGAAGAATACATGAAGCTTCACACTCAATAATCAGAATGGAAATTCAGAAGTGTTGCTTACTGTTCAATTACTGCTGTAGCTTATACACTATAAAGCTTATGGCTACAAGTAATTAAATCTGTCTGTTGTCATGTACTTCTGGAGATTCCTCTGTATTTCTGATGCTCTAGTGGCAGAAGAAGTTTGAAGGCTAGAGTACTGAGCAACCAAAATAATTTAATACTAGGATACTTCACATGAATTCTGTGGAAACAGAAATCTCCCTTGTTGGGCTACCTGCTGGGACTGGCATCCATTGCAAAGAGTGTTTGTTGGGTCACAGTGCTGAAAAAGCCATACTAAAATACTTGATATAAGGATAAGTCTGTCTTTTAGAAGTTAGCCAAACAAATCTGTTCTCTAGCAAGTGCTTTGGCAAGAAATAAGATTTCATTTGGGTGCCTCAAAATTAACAGTGCGACTTGCGTATTTAAAAACTATTCAGCATACACACTTCCCTGACAGAAATAGTTTTGATGTGAGGTTGGTGAATTGGTAGTTGCCTATCAGTGTAGTGCACTACTCTAGTTGTATGAGCTGTGGCACAGGTTACTAGGCAAATATATAGGGACTTGGTTTAGATATGGGATTTTTGCTGATCTTCAAGCTGTGTGGCTTTAAATGCACTTAAAGGACAGTTCTGAAAGTAACTGTAAATAGGTGTATCTATTATTTGGATGTGACTGCATGTTAATTTTAAATTGATGCTAATTCGTGAATAAGTGGAATGACACTGCAGGAAAACTGTTAGGCTGTTTTTATTGGAAGTATTTAAGACGGAGTATGGGGCATGTCAAGATTATTGAGTTTGAGACAATAAAATGCAGCCAACTGGCATCTCTTGGGAATGGCTAGTCTTCAAAGAGGTTGGTGTATTTTAAAGTTTCTTTGGCTCTTTATATAGCTACCACAAGTAAGAGATGTTTTTTTTTTCTTTGGGCGGCTTATTGTTGGGTGTTGATTTTTTTTGTTTGTTTGTTTGTTTTCTTTTTAAATACTAGAGGTGAAATTCAAATATTTGTTGACTTTAGGGAGATGAAAGAATAGGAGGATGTGCAGAAATCCGTTTAGATGACTGCAGAAGTTTGAATAATTTTGACTTTTTTAATGCATAATTAATATCTCATCAGGATGAGACAAAAGGTGTAGTGCACTAGAAGTGCACTGGAGCACTGGCAGTCTGATCTCTCACTCTAATTGTAGCAAATGCAGACTGTGAGCTTTTCGTCCTGAGTAAAAGGTGATCAGAAGAGATCAGTACTGCCTGTGTGTGGTTTATATTGGTCTGTGGTGGGGGTTTTTGTGGTATTTTATTTTGTGGGGGGGTTGTGTGGTTTTTTTGTGATGTTTTTTAATGTGGGGTTTGTTTTTTCCTTCTCCACCTCTACACTCCCTGGCTCCCTGCCCCCACCTCAACGGCATCAGTCTATCTAGCGCACTGAGAAGATAGATTCTGTTGCGGTGCAGTGCCACTGATGTTAGTTTAGCAGACCTGGAACCTTCACGATGTTACAGGGATGTTCAGTGTGTGCATTTGATGAAATACTTGTGTGGAACAGGGAGCTGAAGTGCTGAATTTTCCTCTTGGTGGTGATGGTATGGAGCTGCTTTTCTTCCTTTTTATTAACTGGGTGATTCAATGCCACTAGATATAGTCCTCTTGTTTGACTACATGTAAAAATAGCTGCAGTTAGTTACAGCCATATAGTTTGTATTGCACTGTTTCCTCCTGTTATGCACAGGTCTGGAAGGAAACATTTGTGTAAAAATGTTACATTCCTTAAAGTGACTTTTCTGGATCTGGACAAAGATGTCACCTCTGGGTTGCATGAAGAGAAGTATGCAGTCTCTACCTGTTCAAATCTTCGCTTCCTCCACCCCTTTTTGTTCCCTGATTTCTGGGGAGGGTTGCACAAGGCTCATGGGAAGGACAGATTCCATTGGAAGGTCAGTAGCTGTCATCAGCTATGTAGTATCTAGGCCGTACATCGTATGAAGTGTAATGAGTAGTGTAAATTATATTTCAAAAGGACATCCCGTTTCCTAAATCCGTGTGACTACATTCACGTAGATCCTAACTTGATGTGGACAGATAACTTGAATCAAAGCACTTCAAAAGATGTCTGGTTTAAAGTGTTAAATTGGAGTGTTAAAGGACCAGTCTTTTGCCAAAGGTGGAGCTGCCTTAACAATGAAGGAAACTGAAAACAGTGGTGTCCTTTAGGATGAGGACTTGCAGTGTTTTGTTTTTTTCTTTCCTGCAAGTAAAAGCCAAAACCCCCACACAGAAGAAAGCAGAAAAAAAAGCAAATTTGTTGCTCAGTAACTTTATCTTGTACACTTCACTATATTGCAGTGCATAACTTCAACAATTTAACCATTCTTATGTGTTCTTCCTTATGTTCAGACTATCTTTCATGGATATCTTCTCCTATGCTTCACACCTTTTCTTGCCCAGCATCTTCTGAAAAGGACTGGATGAGTATGTGAATCAGAAAATGCAGTGTAGAAGCTGATAATGTAGTAGGAAAGGATGTGAACAGAGAGAAGAAAATCCACCTGAACATGTTGAGTGGTACTTAACTTTTCCATAAGCCTTAAGCGCATTAAAATACGCTTCTGGAAATGCAGCAGCAAGGTGGTGTTTAAAGGTTGTAGTTAGTCTTTAAATGATTGTTAAATTTATCTTTAATGGTGTCAGTTGCAGAGTGGCAGTATTGGTGGTGTTTTCTGTGTGCACATGTGCATTGTGTGGTGTTCCGTGTTTTCCTTGTCATTTGGACAAGCACTAGGAAAGTTCTGCAGTTTGGGAACTGCACAAAACCTGCTAGGCCTTAGGTGTTAGCCATCTCCTGAGTACAAATGCCATATGATTAAAATCCTGAAGAAGCAAATGTTTGTAGGCTGTAGACAACTCTTTTTATTTACTTATTTTTAAACATAATTTAAAAGGATAAATCCCACTTCAAATGGTGAAGAGGCAGCATATTAAAGCATATTTTGAAAGATGAAGTGCAAATGGAGATGACTTGGTCCATACTGTGCTTTCTTGGTTCTCCTAAATGCTGTCTTTAACAGCTCAGTAACTGTATTAATAGTTGTTCCCATCAGATTCTTGGCATGAAAATTTTTATTAATCCCCCTTGCGCTTTCAGTTTGTCTTTCTAAGCTGACTTTCATGTAAAACCAAACTTGTTTTATTAATTTTTCATACTCTGAACTTCCTATCTAATTTTGTTTTCACTGGCCTACATACATTTAGCTTTTCAAAAGTGTAACTTGGCATGGGTTGTATTTCAGTTTTCTGGTATGTAGCTTGTGCCAGTGCAGACACTGGGTGTTCCTCCTTCTGTCTTTCAGGCAAAGGGCCAATCTATAGAGAATTGCTTTTTTAGATTCCAGGCTCCTCCCTGCTCAGTTTTGCACCTTCCTGCGGGTAGGCAACAAAAGATTGTTGGCTGATACTTCCCTGCTTGCTCTACCTTGTTCCCTCCGGCCTCTAGACTTTCCACTGGGCAGAAACTGAAGCATTAGGCAGAAAGGTAGTGCTGCACGATGTACCTTACCCATTTACACATAAGGGGCTATTCATAATGCCGAGCTTTGGAGCTGTCTTTACTTGGACTCTGTGTTCTTGAGGATGAGTCTGAGCACCAAAACGTTGTGGTAGGTAAGTTTCTGTAAGACAGCGTCTGCAGCACTGCAGTTGAAGAGACTGTAGACAGGGGTATGAAAACAGAGAAATGAAATCTAGGCTTGAACCTTGTCGATCCATAAAATAATGTTGTCTTTAGAAGCAACCTGTGTTTCTCCCTTCGTGACATCTTCATGATGATGAGGAATGTTAGCATTACTTGACAAACATTAACTCTCATGTTTGTCCTTCTCATCTCAATTCAGAAGTTACCTTTATTTCTTGGAAGGATGGCCTTCACCTCAGTGTGTATAGCTCTTGTCCTTGAAGTTCTGGGATGATTGCTAGGTGTTGCTGCTCTTCGTTTCTTCACTCGTAAGCCAAGTGAACACTTACAAATAGATCCTATTCATGCTTGAGGTACTGGAGCTTATCAGAATCTGAAGAACAACTTACCCCATCTTCTGAGCATTTAAAACTGAAGTGGAAAAGTCTCGGCATCCCATATTGTGGAGAAGCAGCTCATACCACTGTAGATAGGTATATCAGGCTTTTTGGGCTTTTTTTCACTTTTACAGTTCAGCACATTTGGCTCAAACAAAGAAGTATGCTTGTAGAAGATTTCTTGAAGTGTTACGGTGAGAGATAAATTAAAAGCTGCTATTTCCTATGTTAGATTGGTGTGCTTTTTCATAAGGTGATGCAGATTGGGTTCTAATTTCTGATTCTAGTGACTTAGTTGTTGCAAACAGGTAATCTGTGGTTTCCTGTAGAACCATCAGTGAAGACACTGATCATTCTTTTTTTTTTCCCCTAGATATTTTGGAACATAGTTCTATATGATGTGCTCATGATCCTTGTTTACTGCAAAGAATGATTCCAAACCTTTTATACTCAAGCTGTTTAATCCTAAGGCTTGCTAAAATTTGATTCTCTTGGTTGTTTCTCTTCAGAATTAATTGGTGTCATGTACTGTGGTGAGTCCTGTATTGAATCTGACAGCAATGTGTTAAAGAAATCCTGTGTAGTTCCAGCAGTTCTGTTTTGTTTCTTCATTTATGCTATTTTCTGTGAACTCTTCTGTCTTAACTGGGAGTGACATTTGATTCCTAAAATACAGTTAGAGGTTTTACCATGTGTTTTTCCTGCAAGATCAGAAATCTTGATAACTTGCAGTTGAGGTTGTCTGTTATGTTTTGACACTTCCCCCCCAAGAAAGATCCCAATATGCAGGTTGACCACTTAGCAACTGTAAGTTTGTGATCTGGTGATTGGAAATGGCAAAAGGCTGTCACTTTTGAAAGAATTTCAAGTTAGGATTGAGAAAACAGTTACTCATCTGGGGTAGAAGTGTTTTTTACAACTTCAGTAGGACATAAATGGATTCAATGTCTTCTTTCAAAGGGCAACTCTGTTTCTCTGTGTTCAAGACTGTTTCCCTGGGTATAAGGACAGGCCCATGATTCCAGTGATTGTGAGGGCCTGTGTCAAGTCATGACACCAGGGCTTTCTGGAACCAAATGGAAAGAGTTGCTGTTGTGTACTGGAACAACTCTATTAGGGCTCAGATTTTGGCTGTAGAATTTTGAAGATGATGCATATTGAATCAGGCACTACTTGGGTGACAAATCCACTGCCATCCTTTGTGTTTACCTGATGAGAAACAAGCTAACTTCTAAACTAGTATGGTTTTTTCAGTCGCAAAATCATTTGTATGTGGTGGTGGTTGTTTTTCTCTGTCTACTTATATTCCTCCTCATTGAGGGACGTTATAACCAGTGTCACTTACATTTTACTGTGAGTTGTGGTTTGTTTCTTTCCTCTCCAGATTCTTACAGAAGGGCTTGAAGTTTCAAGTTTGCAACCACAGCAGCCTTCTTACAATATGCATGATGGGATGTCTCTGTAGGCAACTCCAGTGCTGCTGCCTTTAGTTCTGAGTTTGTGTGGATCATTGTGACTTCAGGTTGTGGTGTAAAGAAGATGTTACATAAGGAAAAAGTCCTTGGTGGGAGGGAAACTGCAGACATGTAAATTGTTAACTGTTGTGTCTTGTCTCTGCAGTGATACATATACATGTGCAGGAATTTCTGTTTTCTCGAGTGTTTTGGCTCTAGAAGGCCAGAGAATCCCATTTGTCTCCTGTTGTGGTAGTGCAGCCCTTCAGGTACTAATGCAGGTGGAGTAGGCTTGAGACTTCTGGTTTTAATGACAAGCAGGACTTTGACACAGGACAGCAGCTGTGCGTGATCTCAGCGAAGTTGTCTGGGAGGCATGGCTGATGTTTCCTCATCTAGGAGGAATCCTTAATAGAAGTGGTAAGTTTGCCCCACACTTTCCCCATACTCTCCAGCATTTCATTTAATCTCCAGTGATGTTTTGAAGTTGACTTCAATTTCACAGCTCTTTTTTTTCCAAAATGGTGAAAATGACTGACTGTAGTTTTAGAATTAATTTTTATGCAGTGTCCATGTATCTGTGGCAACATTAATTAGCACGTTTGCCCTTGGCTCAAGAAGAGATGGATGGCAGTGGCACCTATGTTTCAGACACTGAGCGCACACAGTTCTTAACTAACAAATAACTGGTTAAAAGTAGCAGTTGAAATGAAGAGAATAAAGAAAAAATTATTATAGATTTGTAGAATTTTTTTGTCTTTGTGTGGAACCGTTGTGTTAAAGCACCTCTTTCAACACCATCTACTGGGTGATTAGAGTGAAGATAGAGAGTGCTATTTCTCTGATGGCAAAAGAATGAGAGGTAACTGACACAAGTTGCAGCAAGGAAAATTCTGGGCAGATGAAGGTGAAAATCCCTTATAGTGAGGATAGAGATGGAACAGGAGCTCGGAGTAGCTGTGCAATCTCCCCATCCTCAGAGGTGGTCAGAGCTTGACTAGATAATGTCCTGAGCAGTGTGAGGGAACAGTTGAGTTGGGTCTTGTTTTGAGTGGTAGGCTGGGAGTACGTGCTCCAGAGTCTCTCTCAGCCTAGAGTATTCTATTTCTACTTGAATTGAAGGCTTGGTTACTGCTCCTAGCTGTTGGCTAATAAAAGAGAAAGTATAGTTTCTTTATGCAAGACTATGATGATGATTTTCCAACAGCTGCATCAAATAGCCACAGTGTAAGCTAAAGAAGTTGTAAGAGAGATGGAACCTTCCCCTGGGAAAAATATTGCTGGAGAATTCACAATGTGTTTATTTTTGTTGTTAAAGTTTCTTTCATTAGAATAATGAACATCCTGATTTCTGCTTTCTTGTGACTGCCTGAAATCTGAAAAATGTGACTGAAAGTTGCTGAACTTGTAGCTTTATATACTGGACCCAGGAGCCTGGGTCTAAAGCCTGCTAGACTTTATTGAAGTTTCACTGTTAGGTTGCGTGGATACCTTATCTGGTGTTGCCTGGAGGACTGTTGGTCTTTATACTGATCTGTGAAAATGTGAGTATTGCCTAAATTGTGGATTCTCTAAAGTGCTTAGGATTAGTGGATAATGAGCAGTAGTAAGAAAAGGGGATATTTGAAAGATTCTCAAGATGAAAGCAATCTTGATTATAATCACTGGACTTAATAGTTAGTTAATAAGTTCTATGATTGTAAAGGTTGCTGTTCCAAATTTAGCGAATACTCACCTTTCACTTCCTACTTCATTTTTTTTTTTCTCTTTTATCTTCTGAACACTAGTACACCTGCTGTAGGAGTCAGGTTAATAGGAATACATTAGTGGTAGAAGAAGACAGTGCATTGACTCCTGCAGTTAAGTGTTTGGTTATCAGTCAGTTCACAAATGTACACATGGAGGCTTATGTAGTAAACAATGGGGTTATACATAAACATGATATTTTCTGTTTTGAACATTCTTGCTCTAGTTTGACTTGTCCAGCTCTCTTCCTTTCCCTCTTTATCCAGTTGTGAAAATTGAATGTCACTGAAAACTTGTTAATGCTGTTTTACAAATATTAATGCTGCTTTAATATTGGAAAATTTTATAGTAAAAATAAATCTCTCTTTATTTTGACAGTGCACATTCCGCTGATTTAGCAAAGCAAGCTCTCATTCAGATGTTACAGATGTTTTCTGAAGGTCTGAAAATTATAGATAAATCAATCACCACATGACTAGGGAAAACCACTCACAGCAAGTCAGATAGCAGCACGTGCTGTGTGCATACAGAAGAGTCTGTATCTGTGATTGCTATATGCATATACGTAACTACGTGAAAAAGTGTTTGAGCTCACACTGCCTTAGAAACCAGTGACATGTTACTGTGTGGCCATTTTAAAGAGTTCCTCTTGTTGGGTCACTTAACATTTTGTTTACCGTACTCTTGAGAAAGGAAATTATTGGTACTTATGTATTTTAATGATTCTAAATGTTCTTAAAGCAAATTTTAAACTACAACATTTGTGAAGGTTACGGCTTCCATTGTCATTAAGCAATTCTTCTTCTTTATATCTATGCATTTAAGTTGACTCTATCATGATTAAAAGTGAAAGATATTTTACCCTGGATAAAACATGGAATGCAATAGCTGTTTGAAAAAAAAAAAGGCCAAAAATCCTGGCTTTAACTATCCTGCTTTTGTGCTAATTGAAAACTAATAAAGAACTAGGAATCTGAAGACGTGAATTCCGTTGTGGGCTTTGTGACTTGAAATTTATGTGATGATGGGCGGTTGTGTTCGCTTAATGAATTTGTGCACTGTGTTTAAAAAAGCATATAGCTGCTCATCTTGCAGGTTTGTTTTCAGCTTTTCAGTAGTGAGTTTCAAAAAAGTTTGGTTTTTTTAGATCTGGACATGAGGTGACTGGTAGGAGACTTCCTTGGAATAACAAACTGCTGGAGGAATCTTCCTGTGTTCCCAACTTTCTATGCTGCTCTGAATTCAAGATAGTACCTCAATTTTGCCTGTGAATTTAAGGAAGTAATTGTGGGTGCTATTCAGCCCAGGATTGACAGATTTTTGTTTTATGTCTCCTAGAAGATAGTTGTGGATGGAGAGGGGCATGCTGGAGTTTGGTTTGGTACTTCTTTTTCATGTTGATATCTCTATCTTCTCAAGTAACGTTTTCAACATGTTTATGAGTCACCTTCAGCCTATTAGGAAAAAGATTTTGATAATTTTCAGCATTAGAATAGAAATAAAGCTGATTTATCTGTTTTTATGTTAATAAACCTGCTGGAGTTGACTTTGAGAAAGTGCCTTTGACAGCTGGTAGCTCTCTTCTGCCTAAGAAAACAAAAAAAAGCTGGATGTTCAGGCTCATGGTGTGAACATGCCATGTTTAATTTTCTGTATGTAATTTTTAACAGAGTTGTCCATAGTCTGCTAACATAAACTTGAATCTTAATGATTTATATTGTTTCTTTCTTGCTATTGTGTTTGGATATATTTTGAAGAGACATCTGAAAGACTTGATTTCAAGAGAAGTTACTAATATAGCTGAGGGCAAGCTTATTCTCTTTCCTGATCTCTGGTGGTAAAATTGTAATTTGCTTTATACTTTTCAATTACAAGTTTTGCTAAACAAAAAAAGTGGAATTATTTTTTTTTTAGGAGTTTTCTATGGAATTTACTTGTGAAGCTTGATACCCTAAATTTTTTTTTTTATTGTAACTTAAGTTATTTTTATTTTAACTAACTCTTAAGTGTTCTTAATTGGAGAACAAAAGTAACTTTCTCACCCCTGTGTAGCATGGGAGGGAATCCTAAAATAGTTTTAGTAGTTAAAATTAGTGTTAACCTTGAATCTCTTGTTTTGCTTTTCCTCTCCAAAATATTTGTTACTTCTTAACAGATTTGTCTTACCTTTCAATTTCTGACCACAGCCTTAATAGCAATTTTTTTCCTCTCCCCACTACACAGGCATTTTGTTTACTTCACTGTTACTGATATCATTGGGAGGCCAGCAGCTTTAAATTAGGTTAGCTTTTGTCATTTATGTGCACAGCTATAATGACTCCTGTTGTTATTGCTTTTTTAAGCCCTGACAACTTGTCTTTTTTTCCTTTTTTTAAGGTATGTATTTAATAGATTTTACCAATTAGAGTAGACATCTGTTTGGAGATCAATAGCAATCAAAATCACTTATGGAGAAATTGTTGGCTCGTGATGCATCTAAAATATTTCTGGAAGTTCAGCTTCTTTTTAACTGTTGCTAAGAGATAAATTTTCATTGACATGAGGGATGTGAGGACATGTCAGCATGCTACCAGTTGTTTTATAGGCAGTTAGGTCTGCCGCCTTGCAGATGGTTGAAAAACTCTTGGTAGTGGGTAAATGTGCGCTGATTATCCCATTGAATTACGGTAACCTTTTGTCGTTCATTCAGTTCTGCAGACCAGGCAGTGGGCAGCTGCTATGCTGTTGAATTCTGGATTTAGTGAACACAAAGATTATGCTGAAGGGTATTTAGCTCTGTTCCAGGTATTGAGCATTGAACCACTGTAAGAAATTTTTTTTATTTAATACCATCTGAAGTGTACTGGTGGTCTCAGCAATCCAGTAAGACAGTGTCTTCAACATTTTGATTTGGTGATATTTTACAACTTTGGAAGGAGGACAGAAAGAGATTGCAAAGAGCGGGTGTGTTTTTCCTGCCCCTGCCTTTCTTTAAGTGATGCAAAGGGAAGTAACTCTGGTTTCTGCCTGTGTTTTGGTGTTGTCTGTGTTTCCCCTCCAGTACAATTTGGTACCAGCTCATGTGGCATATATCACTTAAAAAGTAGTTCATAGTTTATTGATGAAACTTGCCTCAAAAACAGTGTAAGCAATCTGGTTATAAAGTCCATAAATACATCTATCTGTATTTGGTTTGCACTTGAGTGTGTGCCTCATTTGTTGGGGAGTGTGATTAAAGTTGATCGTTCATGGCCATGTAAACTTGCTTGTAAACTTCTTTCCCCACCCTTTCGAAAACACAGTAGGCAGAATTTGGTTTTCAATTAGTTTGCTTTTATTAAAGATTGTTTTCAGTATTCAGTTTCTAGAATGATTTTGGAAAGGGATTTGAGAGGGAATTGGACCATTCCCCAGGTAAAACTTAAATTATTTGGATTGCAGAAAATGAAAACACTTCTGGGTTGTTAGACAGTATTTACACTGTCTAACAGATTAGTATAGTTTTGCTCGAGAAAATTCTGTTTTCTAAGGCTGTGAAAGGATAAAATATAGAATAAGGTATTGTTACAGCAACTATATATAAAGGGGTATGCTTGTGTAATGTGCTGTGTGGAAGGGGGCAATATACTTCCTTCTGTAACACAGTAATGAATTGAGGACTCAGGGAATCTTCTAGAGATCTGCTTTCTAAAGGCATTATGGTCCTCTCTAGGAAACTTAGAAATGAGTTAAAAGTAACTGATACTGTGGTACCTCATTTCCAGGCTAAGAGAAGAGGGCTGAGAGTTTTAGGGGTCTATGTTTAAGGATCACTGTCTGATGCCTCTTACAGGAGAAAGTGTTTCTATTCAGTTCAGATTCATCTGCCCTGCCCTGCTGAAGTGTAACTTTGACTTTGTTCTTGAAATGGTGTATGTGTGTGTATATTTTTTTGTCTAGTATGTAATGTTTTAATGGGTTCTTATGTTTCTTTCATCTCTTAGCAACTTTTCCAAGAATATATTGGGTGACTAAGGTAAACTAATTATTAATGCTTTCTTCAGGTAAACCAGACCAAAACGTAATAGCTCATGCAGTGTTATCTTTCAGTTGTGAGGGACTGTGCCCTCATTAGAGACAAGGATGAAGATACGTAGGCTGCGCAATAGCTTCAAAAGTACCAGCTTTTAAGTGTCCAAAGAGTTCAGAATGACAGCTTATGGCACAGCCTTGGTTACAGCACTGTTATATCTTGGTGGTGCAATAACGTAGCCAGAAATAGCACTGCGCATACTTTTTACAACTTGAGAAGTTTTACTCAGTTGTGTGATCTAGCTGTCCCATTCACTTCAGGTCTTTTCAAATTCTGTAGTAAAAGGCTGCTTTGTTTTGGCTAGGTTTTTAATAAAATATTTCCAAATGCTACAGTTGGAGGAAAAAGAATCCTGACACCGTAATGTTAAATTTAAACAGTTTTCTTGGAAGAAGTTTCAGCAGATACAGGGAATATTGTATATTACCTTATTTTATCACTCTTCGTTGAAAACAGAGTGTTAGACTGTAGTAGAGAGGACAATTTAATTCTTAATTGTGACTGTTATTAGCAGAGGTACAATGACAAGTGTTTTGATAGAAGCAAAACAACAACAGGGAAGAATGACTTAGAACTGCGTTTCAAACTGAGGTGGCAACTATTGCTTGTAAAGAGCTATTTAAATATTACTTCTCTCCTAGTCTTTTGATATGTTGACTTCTACACAGAAGTAAAAATACCAATTTTGCTAAGAGTTTTTAAAGTGTTACTACAAGAAAACAATGTTTATACTGTATTTGCATTTTTGATTCATTTATGTTCACAGAGCAGTAAATACTTAGTCTACAAAAATACTTTTCTCAGTAGATCTATTATGTTCCCTCACAGGTCTATTTGATGCAGCTTATACTCACTGTCAGCACGTATTCTCTCTGTGGTTATTGCCACAGAAGACACATTTGGTATTTATGCTGTATGCCTGGTTTTCTGTTTCCTAGGTGAGGAGTTCCAACTACTTTTCAGGTTTTTCTAAGAGCAGTATAATCTAGAACAGGTAACTCAATTAGTGAAAACAATATCAAAACATAGAGTTTGTTTTTGATTTTAAAAATATTTTTATGCTGATTTGGAAGTGCATTGAAGACACTTTTTTGAGACTTGCATGTGTTGATTGACCTCATCAGCGTAGAGCTTGGGGGAAAAGCTATGGCAAATACTTGATTAGCAGCTTCTGTGGAGGTACTAAGAAGTGTCACAAAAGTAGGAGGGAGGCAATAATGTATAATCTATATGAAACCTGTTCACACTATGTACGGTTTAGCTAAATTCTCAGGATACTTTTGCCCAAATTGCATGTTTATATTCAGACTACATTTATGAGGTGCTGTCAGCACCTGAAAACAGTATACTGTGGGGTTTTTTTTACTTTTGTAGTCACTGTTAATGCTTTTTCAGAGTGCTAATTAGCAAGTCACTAATACAAATAACACAAGTGATAGACGAGGCAAGTCAGGATGTAGAGATTTCATTTTCTCTTTTAAATTTATGGCAACTTCAGAAGCTTGAAGCTTAGCAGTGTTCATTTCTTTGTACAGAAAAAAAAAAACTTTTCCCATGAGGGGACCCTAACTGATAAGATCTTAACATGGCTTTTGTGGTTTCACAAGAAAGGGAAGGAAAAAACCAACTATGATATGAATTTACCATTGTGGTATAGGACACAGTATAGTTCATGTTGTTTCCTGTTGTGTCGTAATCCTTATTAGACTCTTCTGCAGAGTTAAATATTTTAATATTTAGCTTAAAATAATTTGGGAAAATGGGAAACCTGCATGGTAGGTGTTGGACTGTTCATCCAGTGAAGGAAGAAGCAAATTTTTTTCTCAC
>NW_009725508.1:20445-73795 GCF_000703405.1 Apaloderma vittatum
CTACCTGCCTTCCACCATCAGTTCACACATCTTCAGAAAATCAGCAGGCTTGAGGCCTGACTACTATGTACATATTTCTTGACCAGAGTAGGATTGACTTGAAAATGCAGGCTTAAGACAGCGCTTAAGCTTCCAAAGCCTCAGGAAGGGACTGACAAGTCTGGCCTATGGTTTCTTGTGCTGCAGGGTCTGCAGTGGTGGTAGCACATGCGAAACTTCAGAATAGGGCTATTTCATGTATTAGTTCAAGCTTTTATAGCTGGATTAAAATAATCTTTTTTTGGTTATGGGTTATAACGCTGTGACTAAGTTTGATAGATAATACATTAAAGTAGAATCAAAAGACCAAATGAGTGCAGTGAAGATAGTGCTTTGTTTTTGTTTTTGTTTTTTTTTTGTGGGGGTGTTTTTTATTTTTGTTGGATTTTTTCCACTTTTTTAGAACTTAATGCTTAATTATTCTGACTTCGGAGAACATTCTGTCCTGAGAGGTGTCATGCAGATGTCTTGTTTTATTTGAGGATGGAAAGGCTTTTACGTAGGTTATAGGAGAGAGCTGTTCTGCAAACAAATAAAGAAGATGGAATTTTGTTAATAGAACATTACTCAGGAGTGAGTAGCCTCATCCTGCAGAAGCACTTCTTTAGAATTGTAGTTTTTTTCTGTTTATTGTCTGAAATAATTTACCTTATTTAAGAAAATTGTAACTCTTCTCCAAGATGGAAAAAAATTATTGCTCTTAGCAGTACTGATGAGCACCTACCTGTGAAAATTTGTGGTCAGATTTGGCTAGTGTGTTATCCTTGATAAAATACTTTGACCTGAGTGTTAGCAGGGTTTTCTGTGCTGGTTGTCAGGATTCACAAGTAATACTTACTGAAAGTACAACTTTTGCCTTCTAGCAGGAAGCAGCTTTACTGCTCTCCAGTGGTTTTGTTTTGTTGTTTATTTGTTTTGTTATTGTTGTTTCTAGTAATGCAAAATAAAATATTTTAAATTGTCTGAAATTCTAAGCCATCATGTGTATATGTCATGTGAAAATAATATTAACAAAACCTTGAAAGTCCATAACAAAAAGCTGTATTATGCAGTGAACAAGTTGCCCTTTAAATTGTAAGCAAGCTGCAGAGAAACCATAAAATGAGTGTTATTTACTTTCATGCTATAAAATAAAGGGTAGAAGTGAAGGGGGAAAAAATAGTGCCTCCCTATGGAAGTTGTCTTCTATGCGTATGCACGACATTATGCAAACCGTTGGATTTCAGAAGCATGCTTTCCTCATTGCTTTTTTTGCCTTGTTAGGGATGCCGTAAAAGGTGCTGTACAGGACAGTTGGCGACTGTAGAAAGCTGTGTTTTCTACTGCTGCTTTCTCCTTTGATTCATTGAAGACTATTCATGGCATTGGTCGAGGGCAAATTAGAAAGGACTTCTTGTCTTTTAGACCTTTTATGCTAAACAAGATACTGATTGGACAGGGCTCTGAGCAACCTGATCTAGTTAAAGATGTCCCTGCTCACTGCAGGGGATTGGACTACATGAACTTAAAAAGTCCCTTCAGTCGTAAAGTGTTCTGTCATTCTGTGATTCTGTCATTTTTCACAGATCTTGTTCTTGGAGATAAAGATGTTGCAGAAGTAGATGAAAATGTCTTAGGATTTCTCATGGCTATTTGAAATGAAATACTTACTGAATGGTCTATTGTCTTACATGTCTATGCTACAGGGGGTTGTAACTTCAAGCTGTTTCAGTAGAAGAAATTCTAAGAATGGTCATTCCAGGTATTTCCAGAAGAATTTAGGAGGATTGATCATACTGGTCAGTAGTTGAGATTTGTGTCAGCTAGGATGCTTGCTGCTCCCTGTTGGTCCAGGAGGGTGTCTGGTGTGGCTGAACCTGCAGAACTTGTTACTGCATGTCTCATTCACTGCTGTAATCAGAAGTAAATGTATTAATTTCTAGTACAGGAGGTAGTAAGTAATGAGACTAACCTATTGCAGTTAAAGCTCTACCAATCAGTGAGTATGGTACTTGAAGTAATTCTGTGCTTTAAATCTACTGTACAGTGCTTTTTAAATCAAACTTTTATTGGCTGCAGGGCGGAGAATCTTAAGCCTTGTCAAACTTAAACTGTATGTTATGTAGAATTATTTTAAGAGTGATAACTATGAACCTGTCTTGTGCGATGTGTTCCGTATTTATAAGAGAAGAACCACAGCTGTTGAAGTTGGTCAGTTATATAGGAAATAATGGGATTGACTCTACTGAGGTGCCAGAAAATGTGTAAATGAGTGTGTAAATGAGAGCCAGATTCATTAGACTGTGTCATCATGCAGTGAATACAAGGTTTTAATGATAAACTCGAGTACTAATTATGAAGCTTTTTCTTTGCTACAAATGAGCTAATTTATAAACTACTGGCACCTGAAGTAGGAAGTCTCTTAGGGCCAGAGGCTTGTGTATTTTAACATATTTATTGGTTTGATAAAGGCTGTATTGCGTTATCTGTCCAATTTAACCAGGAAGTATTTTTTATATATAATTTAACTGTAAATCTCTAGAGGAGAAAACCGTAGGAGTCTAATTTTACATTACATTATGTTCTAATGCTGCTTAGCAGTAGTGATTCAGGAATTGATGCAAATAACTGTTTTAAACAGCTTCCAGAGAAGAGAATCTTTTTTTCTGCTGAGAAATTATTTCTGTATGCCTTGGAGTACTCTTTTAACATGTATCGTGTTTTCATGCACAAGTGTATATGTATCTGTATAATTGGTTTACTTCCATTGCCCTCATTTATACAGTGGTTTACTAACCTTGTTACCTTGTGAAGACTGACAGATTTTGCTTTTAAAAATAGAAAAATAGGGTGCAAGATTCAGTGAGAATGGAAGGGAAAAACGGAATATTATGGGGGCTGGTTAGCTCAGTCAATTGAGCATAGCGCTAACAGCGCCAAGGTCGCGGGTTCGATTCCTGTTCAGTCCCCATGCGTTGCCTGATCTACTCGAGAGGTGGCGTCCCTGGCGGCAGGGAGGCTGGATTAAAATGATCTCTAAGGTCCCTTCCAGCTTAGGCCATTCTGTGATTCTAATTGAATGAAAGAAAGGAAAAGAAAATACTTCGTGGACTGTTAACTTTGTGATGGTGGTGTTCATTGTTCAGACCAGCTTCCATTCTGCAAATACTGGCAGCTATTCAGCAGCATTGATCTTTTTCACTTGTCTTTTCAATTTAGTTGGGTAACTTGGTAGCTGCAGCCATCTGCAGATGCTTTGGCCAAAAGATACAGTTACTGTAACAGATTGACATGGTACCATGTCCCACTGCAGTAGACCAGGCTTTTATTAGTGATGTGTTGTTTGATGGCCTTCTAAAATCACTAGCAAAATTGTCCTGGAAGCTGTAGTGTCAGTATGTTCCTAACCTGTGAAAGAATTTTATGAGAAAGTCATATGAGGGCTGGGAGAAGCCCAGTTGGACAGCCATTCAGGTGGCACCTCTCTCTGATACTTGTGGTATTCTGTATTGTGCTCAGGATTTTCTGACATGGAGTAATTTAGCTACGCACATGTAGTAGTTAGTGGGATTGGTTTGGTAGTAGCATGACTAAATAGCTTTGGATGGTAGTAGTTGTCTGCTTTGAAGAATGGGATAACCTTTCATAAGGGCTTAGGATGAATGGAAATATTTGCTTCTATTAATTGCTAAGAATACTGCGGTATTTCATGCTAGGTTTTCCCTCTTTCTTCTCAGCCCAGTTTAACATGTGACTGTTACTTACAAGTAACAGTATCTCACAGTAAATTCTGAAATGATGTAGGTGCATGTTTCTGTTTCCAGAAGAAAGGGCGTAGTGAAAGCAGAAGAGATGGGACAGGACATAGCATTGTCTAGTGAAAATAAAAACTTAACTTGTGCACTTCTCCACCTCTTGAAATCAGATATTTATTCTGTCTGAAGTAGATAATGTGTGTGCACTTTGAGAAAATGTAAATTTTCATAGATATATCAGTTTACTCCTTTAATCTATGATTTTGTTTCAGTGCTTACCAGAGAGCAGCAGTCCCTTTGCATAGTGTGCTGCCTGTCTTGTCTTAAACTAGAACAGGGCAGAAAGGCGTGTGGAAGTGATTATGTTCTTGAGCTACTGCACACCTCTTCAAGCACATTTTTAGTGTAACTATCTCTGTTTTGTCAGAGATTTTCATATTGCATTATGCAGGCATCAGGGCTCATGTATTAATACACGGTGACCATCATGCCCTGTCCTAGAGAAGACTGGGATGAAGACTTCCATGTGGAGACATGCCCAACTGCGGAACTGCTCAGTGCATCCTGGCAGCGATATGTGGAGCTGTAATTCCTGCCACCTTCTGCAGAGTTGCTGCTGCTTCTGAGTTCACGTGGAGAGGAATGTTGCTGTAGTTCTCTTAGCTGGATTTGTCACTTCTGTGCAGTCCAGCGACTCCACATGAACTTCCCGAGCCCATGGGTGTGATGTACCCCAGATAGGCTTTGCACAAGCCACCTGTTGGTGCTGTCGATTTCCAGCCAACTGAGTCAGGGAGCCACAATGCTATAAGCCTCATTTGTGTTAGAAGAATTGAACATAACTCTTAAAACAGGAAGTTGGGAGGTTATCATAATAGCCTGGGCTCTAGATGCTTTATTTTAGTGGTCTTCCCGCTATTTGTCAGTGTCTGTGATCAGTAAGAGAAAATTATTTCTGTGCCTCAAGAAAATGTATTGAGAGCAAATAGGTTGTTAACGTTGACTTTTGCTCAGATCAAATGCCTTTATTATATATTAACGGTCTTGGTTTGTATGGATTACTTTATAATGCACAATTGTTTTAAGGGAAATGAGTATTTTTTTACTCTGTTCAAATACAACAAGCTTGGTGGAAGGCAGTTTGAACTGGATTGGTTTAATGAGATCTGCTTCTATCAGATTTACTGCTTTAAACCCAACTACAAATAAAGTGAATTAAAGACCAAATTATTTCAATATAGATGTGCATTGAGCCAGAGTGTTATAATGATTTATTTCCTCAAGTGTTTAATTCCCAGTAGGTTTTTGTGTCAACAACCAAAAAGGAATTTATTGACTTTACATTAAGCATAGTTTGGCCTCGTTGATTATATTGTTCAAGTGGAAATTAGTGGGTGGTAGAAGACTGTGTTGTATTGGAATTTTATTTTGTCTTAAGCAAATTGTCTCATGCCTTATTAACTACCAGTGCTTAAAATGTGCAGTTTTGACTCTTGGAATAGATACTAGGGCATTCAGAAGTGGTTTTGGTGGGTTTCCCCTATTCATTATGTAAGAACATCTGTATTTGAGCAGTGGTGTTTTTGGTTTTTTTTCCCCTTTCCCTGCACTGTGAGAATGTTGTTAAGACTGCATCTCAAGTTTGAGTGTTTTGCTGCAAATTCACTAATTGTTGTGTTTGTTGGTTTGTGTTTCATTTATTTATTTTATTTTACAGGTGAAAAGATGTTTAAATTCAGTTTCAGCATCTACAAATTTACAGATTATTTTCTCATCTGGGATAAGTGTAGTTTAGACACAAAACACTTCCATTGCTTCCTTTCTAAGTCCTGTCGTGTACATCTGTTGCTCTAAATAGATGACTTTCATTTGCCTCTGTGCATTTTATGGATTGCAGTCAGGAAACATGATTTGACTAATGTCTCCTGTCTTGTGCAGAGATAATGCTAGAGGAGTATCTATTTTTTTCCGTTGTGTTTTGAAGGACAGCAGATGCCATGTGGAGTAGTTAGTACAGCATATTTATCATTGTCAGAGACACTGTATCCTCAAATGCATTCTCTTCTCCCTACCCTAACATGGCATCAAAGTATCATTAGGAATGAGAGGTGTTGAAGCAGATAATCTTAATAGACTTTTTGTCTAAATTAAAAATTGTACTGTCCAAATTTTTTTAAAAAGGAGATTTCTAGTTGGACATGACAGCCCTCCTCTTTGAAAAAATAATTACTGTTGGATCAAACTTTCTGTTCCGTGACTGTTATCAAGTTATCTATCAAAGAAAATGAGATGAGTGATTAAAAGGTTCAGATCAAAGGCAACTGATTTAGCTTCACTGGAGGCTCCCATCTTTTAATTTAAAATGTATCTATGCCTAACTGATTACCTCTCGCATTTATAAAGAAATATTGACATCCTGCTAAAGTATGCAATGACCTCACTTCTAGCTGAGTTGTGTGGGTTTCACTGCAGGCACTCTGGAAGCATTGATATTCCTGTAACCTTTTGAGGCAAGATGTGTTTAGTGTATTAATGAGCTGGTTGAACGATGTACAGTAATATCATCCTTGGGTAAAAACAGATGTGAAAGATTCCGTTTTAATATTTAATCAAGCTCAAAGCCTCTGTTGGCTTGTTTAAGTTGACCTGACAGCATTATACCTGGAAACATTTTGAATTAAACCCCGAGTACTTGACCTTGTTGAAACAGTTGTAATTTAATAAGGCTGCTGTCTTTGTGGAGATAGTGTGGCTAATGGGCAAATCCTTTCTTGGTCAGGATTGCTTTTTATTGCAGTGAAGAAAAATCTATCGGCTCTTAAAAAATATTTTAAACAGATGAAGTAATGAAAATTAAATAAATTATAAAATAAGTTTTGTATGATAATTGCTAGTCCTAGATTATAGTTAAAAAAGGGATTCCAGAAGATACGTACTTTGTTCAGTTGTCTTCCAGCATTTTCTTGTGACGGGTCAGTATATTGTAGCTTATCTCTTCCTAAAACTTCTCTTAGGGTTAGGAAGCTGTTTCTTGAGTGGTGTATGTTGTTTTGGCCTCTGTAAAGTCAGTAGAGGTTGCATCAATTAAAGGCAAAGGGAATGCTGTATTTTTTTGCAGCTTGTGCCTGCAAAAATATTTTTAAACTTTGGGGTGTGTCTTGACACGGTGGGACCCAGGAGACAAATGCTTTAATGTTTGTGAACAAATGTGTCACTGTTTTCTGCTTTGTCTACACTTCCACAGAGTTTAGTTTGTTGTGGTTTTCTTGGGGTGTTATTTTGTGGTATACATAATAATGTTTTTAAATCCCTTTAAAAAAATAATCATCTGTCTGTGGGCAGTCTGAGTAAGACTGGAGATGGAATATAGGTATAGGTTGAGCATTACCTAGAGAAGACTTAAGATTTGTACAGAGAAGGAGAGAGATGACAGGGAACTGATAGGTAAGAAGAGAAATGGAAAAAGTTAAAGTACAGAAATTTAGATGGTTTTATCATCAGGATCCATATCTCTTCAATTCTGTGTATATATTCAAAGACTTAATAAATAGTCATACTTAAAGATTGACTGGGCAAAACTGTACTGCTGTTAAGATTTGCCATCGGACCTGCTGTTTGACAGTTTATTTGACTATCTTGCTTTTCTAGGATAGGCATGTTTTTTAGTAATTCCAGAGGCTACATAATTTAAATGACAATAGTAAAATAAGAATTAACTTTAAATCTTTCTCATTTTGAAATATAGCAGCACTTAATTATGCTACAATGTTATTATAAAACATCATATGATTATTGCTAAAGAGTATTAATATAGTTTGAAAGTGCATACTGGCAAGGGCTGCATATACTCATAGAAAGCTACTACATGTTGTAAAAAATGTGCCTTACAATGCCAAACAAAATAATAATTTGTTAAAAAGCTCTTTTCGCGTTCTAGCAAAACATGACTTATTCTGAAGTTGATTGTGATTATTCCAGTTTTATTATAATGGAATTTCACTGATGTAGGATATTCCATTGCAGCTTTCTTCATGTCTCTAGGATGCACTTGATAAACATGATATGTATGGATGTGCATGCATTCAGCACTTCTAGTCTACAATCAGACAATGGATAAGCTTGACCATGCATTATAAAATTATAGAAAGTGTTGGAATGGAAGGGCCCTTTAAAGGTCATCTAGTTCAACGCCCTCCAGTGAGCAGAGCCCTGTCCAACCTGTACTTGAATGTTGGGGCTTCTGCCACCTCTCTGGGCAACCTGTTCTAGTGTTTCACTACCCTCATTGTAAAAAAAATTTCTTCCTTACGTCTATACTAAATCTACCCGCTTTTAGTTTAAAACCATTACCCCCTATCCTATCATATAAAGAACTATACTAATGTTGTCTGATACCCTGGAATGGATTCAGCACATTGTGATTTCTTCAATCATTTTTTCAAAGGCATTGAAAGGAAATAGCCGTTCGGAGTTCTGCTAAACCTCACTGAAGCATAGCTAGTTGTGAGTGGTCTTTGACATATGTGAGTGAAAAAATAACTGTTCTTTCATCTAATAGTTTACTTTATCAACACCTTTTGTTTAGGGATTTTAACTGCTTTTGTGGCTTGAGAGCCTGATAACAGTTTGAATCAGTTGTTTGCTTTTGTGATCTGTCATAACTGTTGTTTTGTGTAGTAGCCTGCTGCTTCTAAAGCTTGTTTCTAGAGCCTAAGGACACCAGTGGTAGGAAGTGTCAATCAACTCTGCATTAGTGTTGGGAACCTCTTGCAAGACTTTGGCTTCAATTTCAGTCTGTTTTTCTGTGGATCTTCAGGTTCTGCTTTGGCTGTTACAATGTTAGATGGCAAGATTTGGCAGTTTATCGCTGTTGGGTTTTACCATAGAAAGCTGATGACGTGATGCTTTTCACCTCCAGGTGACTATTTGATACATGGTTCAGGCCCTTTATAACGGGAGGTTATCTTGGCTACTTGCAGGCTTGTATAAATGACAGGAAGTCTCAGTCCAGTCATGAACAGGCCTCAATTTTAGCCTTAAGAGTAAATTCATGGTCTTGCAAGTTTCAGCAGAGCTTGGCTATTGATTTCTTTGAGCACAGGGAGTAAGTATTGCCCCTCAACACAGTCATCTCTGCTTTGATTTCTTAGAATGTGTCTGAAGCCATCTGATAAACACATTTGAGGAACCTCAATGTGCTGTATTTGTTTTACATGCTAACAATATCTAATCCTTTTGCCAGGGCTGTTGCAGTGCGATACTGTAGCAAGCTGGCGGGTTTCTGCCATTGTCACATTTTTTTGGTAGGACCTGCGGCCTTGTGGGTGGCTGCCTGTTATTTGCTGCTTGACTCATGGGGGCACGTGTGTGGCTGCTTCTTAGACCCAAGATGTAGAGGTAGGATGTGCTTTTGGCAGATGTATTCTGTAGCAAATCACTTTGCTGACAGAGAGAGGCTTGATTTTAGGTTTATTTGATTTGAATGCAATTAAACCACCACTCTGCTTTGCACAATCTCAAACCAACGGAACAGACTAGTCTGAAGATCTAATTTATCTTTCTTAAATGAATGTCCTATGAGCTTTCAGACTACTTGTTACTAGTTTATCTTTTTTTCTTGAGTATAACAAAAGAAAGGAACACAGGCTTCATTCAAAACAAACAGCCTCATAGTTCAAGGTATTGAGTGTTTCCTTGGATGTTAAGTGTATGGGCAGATTGAATTGTTATGAAAATCCAAGAAACTTCTAGGCTACATCGCTACATGCCTTTTTAGTATATGAATGCTGCTGTTAGCAAGAATGTTCACTAGGTACTTCCTTTGCCCTGTGGTTATTAAAAGCTAGACATTTTAAAACTGTCATCTTACTAATACTGGGTGTAGCTGGGCCTGAGGAAAAGGTAAGTTTTGCCTTGTTTAAGGTTGTTTTGAAATGCACTCAGTAAAACTAGATCGGGGAAAAGAAAAAAAAAAAGGCAATTCCAGAGTTGCAGCAGATTGAAAAGCTTTGTTTGGGTGGGAAGTTTCCAGTTGCTGTGCACCTTTCAGCAGTTCTAGTTTCTTCTGAAGTATACTGCTGGAATCGGTAGAGATGCTTAAGGTGAGGCTGGCCCAATGTACAGAAGAAAGAGTATTTGAGCCAGAATTTCGAGGAAGGAAAAGGTGGTACATTTGGCAAGATTACTGCAGTCCATGTTAGTCAGATGTACTTTGTCCATCTTCCCCCAGTTTAAATTGATAGCCAGTTTGAAACAATTAGCTTGTACTCAACTGAAAATGACAAAGAGGAAATTGAGAGTGACAGGGAGATACCTTGGGAGGCATTGAAGGAAAAGAGGGACAGCTCTGTCTACATCCTTGTTGTTGGTATTTTGGATAATGGTAGAGGAGGTAGTCAGTTAAACAGTTCATAAATTATACTGGATTAGATGTGGTATATGTTCCTTTTTCATAAAGGGGAGAGAAGGAGGAATGTTTGGGATGTGAGTATGAGGAATATCGTACTGAGAATGTAGAGATGAGGAGGAAGTGAAGGGAATACAAGATAGGTAATCCAATCAGAAGCCAGATTTCACTAGTTCTGGGAAATTAACTGTTCATAAAAGGCCAAGATGCTAGGTTAAGCTTTGTCATTATGAAACTAAGTACTTTCCAAGTCTCATGCGTTTAAGGAATATTTCATAGCCTAAAATAAAATGGGAAATTGGTGAGTGGTGTTTTTCTTCTCTAATAGTAACCCTTTTATCCTCTTGTTTAAACAAAGGATTTGCGTAGTCTGTCCTTTAGCATAAGCTGTGGAAATAGCTTGCTAGGATAGCCAGACATAGTAAGGAAAACATACCTGTGTTTTCTTTCGTGTGATGTCCCGGCATTTTCTAGACTCTTCTATCCTGTTGCCATTAGACAAAATTGGTTTTGAGAAACACGTTTTTCCATTTGTGTACTTTAATGGAACATGCAACAAAGCTAGGAATTGCTTAATTTTATTAAATAAGATGATCCAGGAGTTAAAATGTAAGTTGCTGCTACTTCTTTTTTTTTCTTTCTTTCTTTCTACAGAGAGACTGAATGCAAAATAGACAGCCAGTGAGTTGATTTTGCTTTGGTTACACTGTTTGGCATGTATTCTTAAGAGATTACCACTGGAATCTCTTGTATATACAACTCTCTCCTTTCTCTTAGAATTTGTGTAATATAAATACAAAACGTGACTCTTGTCTGAAAAGGATACAGTGATATTTTTGGTTTAAAGAGTTCTCTCCAAGTTGGGAGAGCTGTAAAAAGATTGGTCTACTTTCCAGTGGTTGGGATGAAAAATTTGAAAACTTATTTTATGACTGATTAGAAAATGCACTTGCATTATTTTGTTGTAAGCTTCGCCATTTGCTTTGCCTTCCTGAAAAATAACTACATACGTGTATAATTAAACCAGGAATCAAACTAGGCTAGTTTCCTCAGTAGGAGGTGCAAATTTTACAACTTGTCATAACTACAGCTTTATTTTCTAAAGGTGCAGGCAGTTAGCTCTGTTGATTTAGTGTGTATTTGGTATCAGTACCCTGCACTGTGCCTACAGAGTGATCAGTGTCACTGAGTGCTGCATGGTAGGATCTGTCTGACGTGGTTCTGTAACACCAAGCCCGGGGGGACTAGCAGCATGAGCAGCAGTTTGCTTTTGACAGCAGAATGTCCTTGTTGCTATTGATTGGGTTGTTCAGTGAAGTGAAAAAACATTGATCCAGCTTTAAACTGGTAGTTATATGATAATCCTGGAGATGAATGAGTATCAAGTGAAGTACTGCTTGAGGGAGGTGGCATGGGGTGAATCCAATACTGGGTGTTTGTGTAGCTAATTGTAGGCTAATGATACTTTAAAAATAGGTATGTATTGTATGGATCTGCACTAAATTAAGTTCAACAAATAAATATGAAACGGATCTTTCTGTATAACAGATGTTAATGGTGGTAAAAGGACTTATGTCTCCTCTAATTCCCGAAATAGTTGCTTTCTATGTGTGTCTCTAGTCTGGGGCTCTAAGTAATGCTACTATCATTCATGGAGGGTGGGAGGTTACTCTTCCAGTATTTTGGTGTCTGGTTGGTGGTTATATTTGGCACTGAGCTGCTCTGAAGTAACATATATATGCTTTGCAGCCACTGTCAGTTAATTCATGTTTAAGTCTGATGTCCTTGTTCCCATCTCATCCCCCGATATATCTAAAGCCATCTGAATCCTACTACTTTTTTCATTCTAAAGCTAACTTTTTGGGTATGTTTGGTTTTTTTGAAATGAAGAATCTTGAGAATCATGAGGGGTGAAATATTAACTTTGAGCAGACTCTTTCAGTACTTGATCTTCAGATTCTCTGGTATTTTCACGATAAAATGGATAAATGAGGTGGCATTGCTAGTGTTCATCACAGAATCATAGAATTGCCTAGGTAGGCAGGGACCTTTGAGATCATCTAATTCAGCCTCTCAACTAGACCAGTTTACTCAAGGCCTCATCGAACCTGGCTTTGAACACCTCAAGGAAGGGAGCATCCACACCTTCTCTAAACGATTTATTCCAGAGTCTTGCCACCCTCATACTGAAGAATTTTTTCCTAAGATCCAGACTAAATCTGTTTTCCTTTAACTAAATCCATTTCCCCTTGTCTTATCATAGAATCACAGAATGGCCTAGGCTGGAAGGGACCTTAGAGATCATTTAATCCAACCTCCCTGTCGTGGGCAGGGACGCCTTTCAACTAGATCAGGCAACACATGGGGACCAAACGGGGATTGAACCCACAACCTTGTTGTTATCAGCGCCACGCTCTAACCAATTATTGGTAGACACTTTTGTAAAATGTCCCTCCCCAGCCTTCCTGAAGGTTCCCTTTGGGTATTGGAAGGCAGTTACAAGGTACTCCCCAGTCTTCTCTTTTCAAGGCTGAACAATCCCAGTTCCCTTAGCCTATCCTCATAGCAGAGGTGCTTCAGCCCCTGAATCATCTTTGTGGCCCTCCTGAACTCTTTCCAACCTATAAGCCTCTGATGGTGGGGACACCACGACTGGATACAGTATTCGAGGTGGGGTCTCACAAGAGCAGAGTAAAGGGGGAGAATCACCTCTCTTGACCTGCTGGCTGCACTCCTCTTGATGCATCCCAGGATGCTGCTGGCTCATGTTGAGCTTCTCGTCTATCAACACCCCCAAGTCCTTCTCTTCAGGGCTACCCTCAACCCACTCTGTGCCCAGTTTGTATTTGTGCCTGGGATTGGACTGACCCAGGTGCAGGACCTTGCATTTGACTTGTTGAACCTCATGCAGTTTGCACTGGCCCATTTCTGAAGCCTGTCAAGGTCCCTTTGGATGGCATCCCTTCTCTCAAGTGAGTCCATGGCACCACATAGCTTGGTGTGGTCAGCAGACTTGCTGAGGATGCATTCAGTGCCATTGTCCATGTCACAGAACCGTTTTCTTGAGTCTGCTTTTACTTTTGCACTCTAATCTTTTTCTTTGGGGTGGTTCCTTCTTACATAGCTCACTTAAGCAATGGGACAGGCTTCTTGAGTATAGGATGGGAAGACCCTCTTCCCCAGTCACTATTTGATAAATGTCAGTTAAAGGAAGAACTAAATGCCGCTGTTTTGTTGCTTAGCGTATGTTTTGACAGCAGTAGCAGTGAATGGCTGCACCTCGGTGTTGTTGGTGCTTGTTCAGCCTGGGATCTAGCATGGCATAGCTTTATGAGGGGTGACAGCGTCTCAAAAGGTTGTGCTTGCAACGGTATACCCTTGTCTCCTTGTTTCCACTGCAGCTCTCCATTTCACAGATTTGTGGTACTAGACAGTAGGATTAAGGGGCTTTTTCTTGTACTGTGTACTTATTTTCTACCTCCATAAAGCTACAGTTGCATGTGCTTCTGTAAAGGCAGCATAGAAAGATCCTATGTGGAGATCTCAATTTCTTTGTTCAGTGTGGTCCACAGAGCTTTCTCCAAATAAATGTGCCAACTGTAATTTACACTAAGTAATCATATTGACAGAACAGACTGCAGGCCAGACTTGAGAAATGTTAAAATCCATCCTACTTCCTTGTCTACTTTTGCCTTTCCTAGTCCCCTAAAAGATCAGTCTGTGAAGTACTTGAATTGGCCATGTGCATGAGCTTTAGAGATAGCAAAGTAATTTTGAAGAAAACTGATTTATAATCTGCTATTTTAAAAAGACAAAACAACCAAGCAAAAATCACATCACACAATATATTCTTCAAATTAGCCAGCTGGTGGTAGAACATCTTTTTTGTTGATTTTGGGATAGGAGTTGCTTCAGGATATAACATGTCTGAATTCTCTTTTCCAAGTTACAGTTTTTCAGCATTATTTTGTAATTTATTTTATGCGGAACATGTTGGTTAGAGAGAAATCTGCACAACTGGTAGAGTCCTTTGTCCCAACTTGTATCTGGTTTCTTCAAAAATTTAAGTGAACCTTAGGGCATGAGATCCAATAGCTGCTGCAGTGTGACTTAAGAGAAGCTATGGCAACGCTCAATGCACAATCTAAAAGTTGGGGAAGAGGTTTTTTGATCTGAGCGGTTGGAAGTGGTTTGTTTGTGGTCTACATTTTATTTCAATGGCTTATTTGGAAAGCAGATGACTTTGTAGTATGTGCTTCTGCAAATATTGTCAGAAAGCAGTTAACTCTCCTCTAATAAATCGAGCAAAACTGGGGAAAAACTGGAGTCACTGCAGATGTTAGTATAGTAAAACTGAGTGGAAACCTAAACTTACTAGGCTCATCTTATGAATAGAAAGGGGAGGGAGGGAGGAATATGGGAGACTGCAAACTGCAGCATGCAAAATTGTAGTCCATTGGGCTACTGAGAAAGATGCTGGTCATAGCTGGTTTTGGCATCTGGAGAAGAGGATCGGAACTTCATCAGCTGGACCATGCCAGGAACTTACTGTACCAGCTTTATTGCTTGCCAGAATTTAGCAGTTAGACATAAGCACTCACCTGGTTTAGCTGCCCAAGATGATTGTGTTCTTTATCTACATATTTACCTGCTTCTTCTATTCTACTGAATGTGGCTGCCGGTAGAGATGATCACACTAAAAAAGTTGCTCAACTATTTATTACATTTCCTAATAGGATTGTAATTTCAATGCTTGAAAAATTTTCAAAGTTTTATTTAGTTTTCAAAAAAGAGGAACTTGGTTTTGACAGTGAAGTAAAATTGGGGAGAGAAATCTAGAAAAGAGCTGATTGAAAGTTATTATTGTCTAATGTATGTGTATTTCTGGGGGTTCTTGTTTCTTTTGTAAAAAGTTGCTTTACACTTACTCTTGCATTTTGTTTTTAGACACTTGATTGTAAGTATAAAAGGTCATAGGTTTTACTGCAGTGCTTGTGTTCAGGGTCAGGGTACATATTAACTCAGTTCTGCATTTTCACATTTGACGTCTTCTATTTCTTTGTGTCATACAAAGTTTATTTATCTGTTTACAAAGATATCCCCTCCCAATAATCATACAATTTTGTATTAAAAATACGCTTCTACTGTTAGTCTTCCATTGCTTCCTGACCAATATGCCTTTTAGGTATGATAAGTAATAAAGAAACAAATGGAGTTGGTAGCTAATTAGTGGTAACACCCATTTTACTTCTCTATGTTTACTTCTTCTAGAAGGCATTGTAATAATTATGGCTGTCCTGGTTTGAGAGCATCAGGATAAAAGTTTCCTGGGGCTCCCAGTGTACATGGAATTGTGATGGGGGAGGAGGAGCAGCTGTGCCTAGGGAGAGAAGAGGATGGGTCAGGTGGCACAAATGGACCAGTCATGGTAATTCTTTCCCGTGGTACTTGGGATAAAAGGGCCCCTGAGGAGAGCCCTGGGGCCTTTAGTGCCTGCTGTGCTGGAAGGATTGCCTACAGCTCTTTGTCATCTTTCCCTGTGCTGCTGGTGTTTCTGCCTCCTGTTTTCATGCTGCAGAGGAGCATCGCTTGGTGGGGCTTGTTGTCTTCCCCTGCCTCCCTGGGTGGGAGTGGCACAGTTACTTTTCTAGTTTTTTTGGACTGTTATCCCCGCCCCCCCCCCCCCCCCCCCCATCAATGGGGACTCGGGGCTCAGGCACTTCTGTCTGCTGCCAAGTCTAGTCGGGAATGTTTTTCACTTGGGACCTAGTCGTCATCTGGAAGGCATGGGTTCTGTGTTAACATATTCTGTTGCATCTTTGAATATATTTGCATGCTTGTCTAATATCCGTATATAGTTTAATGTTCTAAGTATTATTTTCTTTTTCATTATACTGCTTCAAGTTTTTTTCATCCTCAAATTCTCTCTCCCTAGTTTCTCTGTTATCTTCGCCTGGGAGGATGGTAGAGGAATCACAGGGAGCGTCTGTTAAAGTTTAGTAGCTGGCCTAGCCTTAAACTTGGACCATGTGTAAGAACTTTTCCAAATGGGGATGTTCTTTATAAGCTGGAGCATTGAACATGGTTCATACTGTCACTTCTATGTTTTTGGGTTTTTGTTTGTTGTTTTTTTTTTCAATTGTGAGGGGATCACATGATATTTTAATAATTTCTTCACTTTGAACCATTACTTAAAAGATGCATCCGAGAGACACGTCATTTCTTTAGTGTTGTGTTTTGAGAGTTGTATTTGTGTTAAGCTTAATTCTCTTTACTTTTGTGATATGCTTTAGAAGCTTCATACAGAAAATAGTGATACTAAGCTTTAAAAAGGAGAAAGTGATTTCAGTATTATTGCTCTTCTACAATACGCTATCTCATTGTTTTCTCTTGGTGTGTTTATCTACTGCTCTTTTGTCTTAACTGTCAGATCTAACAGCCTTTCAGGAAGGTGAACGTTGACAGGAAAAACCCCCCTTCTACAACATTCATTATCCTAGAATTTAATACTAAAGAGTGATCGTTTGCTGATCTTGTCTTATATTTACTCTTCAGTCTTGCTTTATACACTTGTTATGATCAGATGATTATGTACTTAATTGAGAAGCTAGAAGTGGCAAATCTGTTTAAGTGCTTGACTGTAGTTGTTGTCCTCAGTACCGGAATTTTGATGATACTATAACAGCAGAACCTAGTTGCTTCAGTTACCTCCTTATTTGTCTTACATGCAGAATTTAAGTGTATGCACCTGTGTACACATTTCCCTTCCCCCTACTAATTTGGTTATAAACCAAAAAACCTCATGTTGCTCATGTTGTATATTTTCTTGCTCTGGCACAATTTCTTGTATGTGGTTGAGGAAATGAGAATAATATTACATTAGATCAATTTGGTGTAAGTTAAGCCTGCACATTCACAGCATTTTTCAGCTTTTATTTCTGGCATCATGAAGTATTGTAACTTTTAGTTTGTGATTAGATTGTTGGTGCTTAGACAGCAGAGGTAAAGAGTTTGTCTCTCTGGCATGCTGTTCATTTTGCACAACTACAAGTGAGGAACTATTGGGAAAGATGTTGACTTAGAAACTGTTCATGGGTCAAAGTAGTGTACACAAGATGTTGGTTCTTTCCTTTGAGCTCCTGTTTATGTTTATTCCTTCTTAGGGAGGAGATGGTATTTAGAAGGAAATACTGATGCACTTAAACTCCCAGGAGATGTTGCGCATCCTGCATAATGTAAATGTAGTAGTTTATAATCTGAACTTTGGAGAAGGTACTTTCATGCAGTGGGGAGGTCTATGTTAGAGCCGCATGCTGTATTAGAAACGATTTCAATGGCAAGTGTATTTTCAAAAAAATGGCTAATAGGCTTAAGACTATGCACAAGTTGATTGCTTGCAGAAATACTCTTTCTGGCATTAGTTGCTAAAGTAGCATAATCTAAACCTGAGCACTTCTGTCCACATAAACTTTGTATACTGAGATGATGTGTCAGTGTAGGTGACAAATGCTGGATGGTGTTTGGGCCTGGGAACCTATTTTGGGGGCACTGAGAGATTTTCTTTCCCCCTGCCGTGATCAAACCTGGAATCTGGGATTTTTGGTGACCCCACCCCCCAATCATGTGACAAAATACTTTTGTTGGTTATGAACTACATAGTCCTTAAGATTTTTATGTTTACCTAATAGGCATCTCTTCTTAGGAATAAGTGAAAGGGTTTGTCAGATGATCACTTTTCAAACTGAAATGAAATGAAGGCGTTTCCCTTAATTCTTCCTTGTATGTCTGAATGAGTGGATGGTTTAAGAATGGTGTTGTTTTTTGGTTATTTTTTTGCTGTAAGCCAGGGTGGAATAGTTTAAAACCATCAGTAGCTTATTAGTTTGTGAGTGTGTTGTCTTAAGAATCGAATTGCTTCAGAATTGCTTTAAAGTGCTTAAACTGATGTCTAGGGCAAATAGTGAAGTTTCTTCAGAGAAATTATGCTTGCTTTGATCTCTGAGCAGATTGAGTACAGGTGAATACATATTCACTAACTCTTCTGAATAAGAGCATTGAATGAAGACCGGCAATCACTTCTAGACTGCTTTACACTGCAGGTGTCCCAGAAACTTCACTCTGACAGTTACTGCACAGTCTCCTCACTCTTGTCCTCTGTGCACTTGAGGTTTTGGGATGGGGAGTAGGTTCTCGCTGTTTCTGCTAAGTTGTCTTGAAGCTGAAAAGTTCTTCGTATAACTTCTGCTGAGAATGAGTTAACTGCTGATGTTACTTTCTCAGAGCTGACACTTTTTAACTAAAACTGTGCTGTAGGCTTCTGTGCTTCCCCTCCCCCCCATTGTTTAGGAGATATGTGTTTATTTCTAGTCTTTTGTTTGTGTTTTGTGTTGTTATATGGTGGATTGTTTTGTTTGTTTGTTCTTTAATTTTGTAGAAGTGTAGATCTTAAAGCATTTTTAGTTTAAATTTTCTAGACCTTAGATGTTTTTGTGTTTAAAATTGAATATTTAGAAAACATACCTAGTTGTATTCATTATTCTTTTTTCATGTCATCCGTAAGGCAACTTTTCAGCTTGTGAATGCATGGAAGGTCTCATTATTAATGTTGATGTTTTGGGGATGTTACAGTGCAACTTCTTTCCCCTGAGCTTCTAGGAGAGAGATGATGTTAGGAAATACTTCAAGAACCGTGATATTAACAGTGACTTTGACTTGGAGCTGCTGTCCTGTCTACTGGTGGCTTCTGATATAGAGACATTAATTTTAATGTGGCAGGGGGTATAATATGTAACAACGTTATTAGTTCTCATCAGTGTTTTCCAGCATACTTTGAACAATAAACTTTACTTCAGGGAATAACTGTCAAACTTAAAATTGTGCTCATATGAATACAGAATCATTAAATTGCAATAATATAGTTAAAAGGTGTATAAATCTGCAGGTTGTATGGGCTGTCACTGATACGGGATTTGAGGAGAGACCTTTTGAGAGCCTTTTTTTGTAACAGTAGAAATTCTAACTCTTAGGATGAGCTGAGTTTTACTGGTGTGTGTGGGAACAAGTTCGTGTTTTTTAATTACTGCTGTCACCAGCACAGGAGGGACTGTGACCACACTACGAAAGTGTTCTTCCTGAGTGCATTTTAACTGTATTTATATTGATTCACTGATGGGTGTGAGGAAGAGGCAAAGGAGAAGACTTGTATTTAGTAGACAGTAGCAGCAAAATTGCAATCTGAATTTCTCCAGCAGAAGGGAAGAGGTTGCTGTACCTATGAATTTAGTATGTAGCAGAGAAGTTGCCAAGGAACCTCTGTTACTTGTTAACTTTGTCAAGCAGCGGCAGTGATAACTGTAATCTTACCGGTGTCTTACAAGTGTAGATTTGTTTTCCCAGGTATAGTGAAATCTAAAAAGCATTTAAGATTAACAGACTCTGTAAGCTCGTGTCATAAACTGTTCATGACTTGTCTTGTCTTTCAAGGAAAATCCTCTTCAGAATGCATTACTTTGTTCCTTGGTGTATGCACTTCGTGGTCTTGCTAAACAAAGATTAAGTTAACTGAAATCTGTAGTTAGCAGCCAGAAACATTTTAAGTGTTCTGTCTGTAAAGAAAATAGTATTTGTTGTGATATAAAAGTACTTATCCGTTCTGCCTGCTCTCAACTGACTTGGTGATCAAATTGTGGAATTCCAGGAACCAGGCAGATGTTGTATGCAGCCTTCAGGTTTCCCCGCTGGAGCCAAAGAACCCTGCTGTTCTCCCTGCATAATTGGAGATACAGAATATATACTACTGGTAGAAATATAACACCTTTACAGATGTCCTAAATGACAGGAAGCACTCCTCCCACCACCACCCACTCCCCTTCTTAATGGAAGCAAGCAAACTGGTCACTGTATGTATGGGTATGTAGCTGTTTCATGGATTTATGTTGACAGAGAGCAGAGTTGCATGTTTGCATGTCTGTCTTGTGACTTAGATAGCTGCTGTAAACCCTTGGAGGAGCTGAAAATAATGCTTCTGGAATATCGGTTTGATTCCCACATCCTCATATCAACTCTTCTCTCTGTGTTTGTGGCTGTTACATTATCAGTTAAGAGTGCCTTGGCGGTTTAGGGACTGAATACTTTATCAGCGAGGACTACAAAGGGGATTGAAAGTATGTTACTAGGAAAATTGATTTTTACCTTTCTTTATGTCTGACTTCCTTTGTGTATGTTCTTAACATATAATTTGGGTTAATCACGTATTACTTTATTGGCAGGTTGGAAGTATAAATCTGAGTCTATTTTGCTGAAATACGCAAGTGATTTGTGCTTGGTCTGAATATTATTCCAAGTAAGAAATAAAGCCACTGATTTCAGCTAAGTGTTACAGAATGAATTGTGTGATTTAGGTTTCTGTTTCTGAAGTTCTATCAAACATAATTTCAAGACACAGTCTGTCATTTTAAGAAAAGTAAGAAAGATTAGAGAGAAAAGTTATTTTCCGTTGCTGTGTTTTCTCGATTCCTGTATTCTGGCTTTTAAGCTTTGCTGTGTTTTGAGTAATAGAATTACACAGGGTTTTTCCTTCCTTTCCCTTGTCTTTTTCTTCCTCTCGTCAAGTTTTGTCACTGTCATCTCTCTTCAAGTGTAGATTTATTTCTCGTACAAATTGTTGTTTTCTTTGGCAGGAGCTACAAGCAAGTCTGTGTGAAATTATGTAATGTCTGAAAAGTTATGTTCATGATTAATTAGGCTATCATGAAACTATTTTGGTGCGTGCGGAATAACTAGACCATACTTTGTATTTATTTGGCAGTGGTAGAAGGTACTCTGGTCAGATCAAGTAACTTTAGAGTGCTTTTTATTAACTATTATATACATTGCCTGATTATGTTTGGAGCATGAAATGTATGTCTTTTTTTATTGATTGGTTAATGCAAACTTTGCATCTGGGTTGAAGTAAACTTTAAAGGAAGGTAGCCTGGGTTGCAAGCGTGTCTTAGTTCCCAAGTAGTAAAATACATAGTTGTTTGCTCATACCCTTTAAAAATGGCATATTCAAAGAAAAATTTGCAAGAAGTTAAATAATGGGGGAATGATGTGCTATGGCTCAACTGCACCCACATCAGTGGCACAGCTCTGACAGCAGTGGGGTCAAGATGTCAACCAGGATTTTAAGTCTGGAGAGAACTTACTGTACAACTTGCACTGCAGGGGTTTTTTGTTTTGTTTTGGTTTTGAGTAGGTTGTTTTGTTGCTTTTTGTTTTAGTGTGGGATGTTTTTTTTTGTTTGTTTTGTTTTCAAGAAATCTATCCAGTACAGTTCCAAAAATTCCAAGGCGTAGTTGTTAAATCTTTCATATGTCTTAGTTAGCAAGACCTCAAGGTTATATTGTAAGCATCAAAGAGTGAGGGAGGAAAAAGAAGGAAAGGGCCTCTTTTGTTGGCTGTGTTATGTAGAGCTCTCTACAGGCTATTATTGAAGTGATCTGTGTTCTAGAGAAGTAGTTTTTAAAACCTTATCTGCATACTATAAAATTTCTTATCTGCATTAGTTCAATCAGTCATTCACAAATGCATGCTTTGTGCAAAACTTGAGGGAGATATGGTGCTCATCCTAAATGTAATTACACATTAGAATTATCTTTTCTGTTAAAATCACACATAAATTTTGTTTTCACTAAGTTGATTGATTTATTTTTATGCTATAAATATAGATGCTTAGTTGTAAGCATTTTAAATAAATACTGGAGAGTTAAGCCACCAGAGGACAAAAACTGTAAAAAATAACTTGATTTAGACTGTTAAGAAATAGTGGTATAGCCAATCTCCTCGCTTATGCCTTGGGACCTACTGTCTACTTGCAACTTCTGACTGGTTAAGGGAAATAGTTTTCTCCCTTCAGAATTGCAGGTTTACTTGCGAGAGATCAAAGTCAGAATTTTATTCATGTGCTAGTGCTAAAACAGCTGAACAGTGAATACACAAAGTGAAAGATTGACCTACTTGTTTACTTTTCCCTTGGCCTTATAGGTTAATCCAGTCCTAAAGGCCGCTCAGTGAGTTGTATTGGGTCTTGTCATTCTGCTCTTGTCATTCTGCATCTCTCTTTCCACTGAGATATCACATTTTCTGCTGCATGTGAAGGAAGAGGCAAGAGAAGAACCTCTGCATGGAAAGCTTTTTCTCTTGAAGTGAATTTCTGCAGTATGTCTTAAATGAGTTTATCGGTGTGTCTTGTCCAAGCCATGCTCTGCACTCATTTGGAATTAAAGAAAGTGGTTTTGTGGTTGCAGTGGACAAGAAAATATGCAGTGGAAGTAGTTGGAGTATTATGATGGGCAGTGGCCCTGAACTGTGACTGAAGTTGTAGGTACAGGTTATTTCATTATGTAGTTCTGGTGCTGAATGGAAGTGAACAGGAACAGCCTCCTGTTACACTAAATAATCCTGTCAGTGTTGGAGGGGAAGTTTATGCTAGAAGACTTCAGTTTCCAGCTTGAGCATGGTACAGTAGTATTATTAGATTGATTTACTAGGTGATGATTTTTTTTAATACATTCTTTCTTTCAGTTAATGCCTTTTTGTTGGAGTGAAAGTTTCTTAGCACTTTCTGTAGGCTATCAGCAATACGATTACCTTCTTTGAGGCAGAGTATAACCACACTGAAGCACTATTTAAAAACCCCTCACAAAATTACCGTAAGCAAGCTGTTGGCTAAATGAACTCTGCTATGACCCTTCTACTATTCTTTTCTTTCTGTGGTACAAGTTCTGATGCTGGGACTCGTACACTTTCCCTTAGTAGTACAGCAATTTGGTGATACGAGTAGGGCAAAGAATGGGATCTTGGACTTCACAGGTTTTGTTTCATGCTACGGACTTTGAAATAACATAGAAGATAGATTACAGTAAGGGTTTGAGAGCCTGATTGGATTTGTTTCCAGAAGCCATGCAGTACAAATAGCTGCAATATTTATTTTTTTCTTTTTACTGGCTTAAATGTAATAGTTTTAAGCAAATCTCAAGCCCATTTCCATCAAAAGACTTTCATTTAGCCTTGTTTAATAGGCTTGCTTAGAAAACTTTCTAAAAAGCTGGTCTTCTGAGGAATGTTCACTGGTTTTGTTCTGAGCTGTTTGAGCTCTGACTTATATAGCATGGCTTGTTAACAGTGTTTTATTATATTCTAATGGAGATAATTTTAGTGTGCTTTTAAAATCCACTACAGTGATCGGTGTTTTCAATTATAAAATTAAATTTTGATGGGGGGGGGGGGGTTGTAATTTCACAGTATGTGAATATGGAACATTACCTGTACATACAAAGAAGCAAGGACTAATAGAGCGATTTATTTAATTTGTTTGAAATGCCAACCTCTTAGGTAACTCCTTGGAGTATAGAGCTACTTGGCTTATTTACCTTTATCTCACTGCCATGGATTTCAGCACTTGATCAAGTAAAAAACGTACTCTCCTGGTTGTAATTTCACAGTATGTGAATATGGAACATTACCTGTACATACAAAGAAGCAAGGACTAATAGAGCGATTTATTTAATTTGTTTGAAATGCCAACCTCTTAGGTAACTCCTTGGAGTATAGAGCTACTTGGCTTATTTACCTTTATCTCACTGCCATGGATTTCAGCACTTGATCAAGTAAAAAACGTACTCTCCTGTATGTACTTTATGTATCTGGCAGATTTTTAGTGACATTGTGTCTTGATCGATGGCTTGTAAACACCTACAAGTGATTTTGGTCTCTTGGATGTTGAATAAATTGCTTTTCTTTCAAGAGTGAAGTTCAGTTTCTGGTGGGGTGGAGGGGAGGGCAGGGAGGAAGCTGTTGGCGTTTAATCAGCTATTTGTCCAACTTTCTGCCTCTTCAGAAAGGAGACAAGGAATGACTTTATTTTCCATTTATTTATCTATTTGTTTGTTTGTTTGTTTATTAATAGGTTAGGATTATTTGTATTACTCTGTAGTTCGCCTAGTGGAGTATTATTTTAGTGCTGGTATTTTTGCCGAATACAAAACAGCGACTCATTGACACAAGTTTGATGGTCTAGCTGCTGTCACTTGCTGCCCGTAGGAGTATAGGTGGGGTGTTTCTTCACTTTGTGCAGAAATTCAGCTGCTTCATCCTGAAGCAGAACAGGACTCTGCTTGTTTTATTTAAAATTGCGTTTCGAACACTAGCCCAGTCTCATAAAGCCCTACTTTTGCATTTAGTGTAGCACTACTCAAGTCTAGATTGTGCTGACAGTGAACTTGCCCCAAAGAGAAACTAAATAAAATATGTATATGATCAATTTAATATGCAATTAAACATTTTCCCTGAGCAATTAACATCAAGACAACTAATAATTATCCTGTGCCACACTGCAAACATATTGTGCAGATTTATGTAGGATGACTTTGGTAATAAGTTACGAATAAAAATATGCATACATCCAAACATTTGACTAAATGTAATGTTACAGCAATGAAGTGTGAGTAACATAAATATGATGCTCTGAAGAAATCTAGATGAATTTAAAGGGTTGAATTAAATGAATGAGTTTTGAGGGAGATATGAAGAGTGAAAACACGTACTACTTTGGAAAAAGATTTGAGCTAAGTGAAAAGCAAGGATATAATTTGGAAGATGAACTTATGCTTATAATGATTGCTACGGAAGGAGTAATACAACTTTGAGTATAGTCTACTTGGTCGGATCTGCAGTAGTGATTTCATCTTGGTTTGTGGGAGTCAACATTCTACTTTCAGAGAGAATGAAGAAAAGCAAGCCTGTTGTTGGTACACTTGAGGTAGTTCTGTGTGTGAGACTGAAGAGTTCAGGTTTTTTTTTTAAAGTCTTTCTAATCAGAAACTGGAATTTCGAACAGAAAGGATGAAGCTTGGAGTTCAAAAAGGAAAAAGTTTTGGAGCTGTTCTGATTTTAACTGTTACTGAAACATCCCTTAAGATGAGCCAGACTACACCAGGTTTTTTACATCTTAGCTATAAAAAAGACAGACATAGGTTATCTCTAAATAAAATCTAACTTACAAATCAGTTTTGAGCTGAAGGAAGCAAACGCAATAGTAATTGAATATGGAATTGTGGAACATTATATATGTGCAGTACTGGTGTTACATTTGGTAGAGACAATTTATAGATGTATATTTCTGAAGCAGAGAGGTGAATACATTTCTTCAGTCATTCCAAAGTGCAGAATCAAAGCAGGAAACCCATACGTGAAATAAAAAATACTTTCCTTTACAGGCGAGAAGAGCCTTCTCCTGTAGTGCTACCACAGGAATTGACAGATACAATTTAACTAAATGTCTGAGTTCAGTAACTTGGGAAATGATAGCGCCTACACATAGCCAGAGCGTTGTTTTTTGACTGTCTACAACAGTCTGTGTGTCTGTTAAACTTGGATTATGGCTTGAAAGCATCCCCTCTGTATGTGTCGAGGCTTTATATTGATTCTGTTAGAAAAGAAAGCCCAGCCTCCAGAGGATTAGGAGATTTATCTGTATTTTTGTGCTGCTCTTTTGCACCCTTCTCCAGGAGATGTATCTTGTACTTTATGTGGTGGTTTTTCAACAGAAAGTCGGATTTTAAAATTTTCTGTTCATGTAAATGGCAAACAAAACATGAATGCAAGTTGGCCTGCATGAGGCTAATTAAGAGGATGGGGGTAAATCAATAAACCTCTTTTTTTTTTTCTAGAAAAGGCACACGTGTGTATGTGTGGTTTTTGTGGGTTTTTCATGCTTTTTTATTAGCGATGTTCTGCCCTGCCTGTTATGCAACATTCACTATGCTGAGCACTAATCTTTAGTTGCGTTCTTGAATAGAGATGAAGCAACTTGAACAAATTGAAATTAGTTTTGGTTTTGTTTCCAATACCTTGTACTATTATATAAAACAATGCAAGTTAATTTGAAATAGAATTTGGTTTTTATTGTCCTTTCATATTGCAAGGAAAAGAGATTTCTGAAGCCCAAAGTTGCATTCTGTTTTCTGAGTAGTAATTGTTGTAAGCCCCTATTCTGGGTTGTATTGTTTTCCAGTTTGGATGAGGGAGCAGAAATGCTTCTTTCAGTATCTTAAAAATAAAAACTGAATTTAGAAAACTATCTGATAGCGTATGCTGTTTTGTATGTGTATTCCTCATTATAGTGACTGTTTATGAAGCTGCACGTTAGGTTTTCCTATGTTCAGTTCCATCAGTTGTAATGATGCTTTTTTGACTGGTGAGGTTAATGCCAAGGCACACAAAGTGATGTTGGGAGCTGCATTCAAGTGGGATGCAACATGTCCAGTGAGATAGATGATATATTTTCCTATAAAAGCTAGTTAAAATACTCTGGGAGAGAAATTCCTCAATGTACAAGTTTGCGTTGTAGACTTGGCTGTATTTTGTGGGTTGGGAAGGAAGGGGCAACTTTTTTTGTTTTATTCTTCTTGAATTTGAAAAAATAATAATTGTTTTGAGGGCATTACATGGAATTACTAGGTGAAGAATGATGAAAAAGCTAGGAGTAACTTACACTTCATTTCAGCTCAGATTTGCAAGTGAGCTGGTATGCTCAGGTAAATAGGATTCTAAAGCTTGTTTAAGGAACTTAAGAGTTTTCTTATGGACAGAGATGGGAGAGTGCTCCCTCTCCTACTGTTATCAGTAGAAGTATGTCACTTTGGACACACTTTGAGTGTCCCACCTCATCAGGAGTGCAGGCTGGAAGTGAGATTTCCAGTTTTCAAGACGACAGTTGAGGAACTTCTTACCAGAGACAGTCTTTCTATCCTCTTCGCCAGTCAGATGATTGCTCTGTGTGTGCACACAAATTGGGAGGTCATGGAACTGCAAGAATGTTTCAAGCTCTGAAATCTAGTGTTACTGTGCAGCTAATGCCTTTGGGGTATGTGAGTGCAGGACACAAAGGATTTTAAACGTCTCAGTTTTGGATAATTAACATACCTCTGACAGGTGTGTATCATAATTCCCATACAGCCATACCCTTTGAAAGTACAGGAGGGAGATGTGAGTAGAGGAAGCCTTTGTGTAGTAAGGAAGTGGGATTTTTATAGAGCAAAAGAGAACCTGAACTTATATTCTAGCAGTGAATATAGTCTTTTGTGGGAAAGGGAGAAGCTTCAGACTATAGTTCTTTCTCAACACACACTGTTTCTGTAATTTATTGACTTAAAGGTGTAATAAAAAGATTTGGTACTCTGGACTGTCCTCTTTCTCTGAAACTGCCTTTGTGCTGGGTTTTGTTTTGTGCTTTCTGAATGTGTAGATGCTACCTTAAGGTTTGTAGGAGGCCTAATGTTTTCACACTTCAGTTGAGTTACTTCTGTAATTTTACCATGTCATGCCTTTGGTACTGTAGAGATAACACCTGGAATCTACTGGATAGTTATCATTAAGAAGTTGTTTTAAAAAATAAAAGTTAGATGTTTTAACTAGCTCCTGAAACATGATGGATTTTCTTTAGATGTGGAAAGTAAACTCAGTATTTTTATCCACAGAATGGGTGCAGTAAAGGGATTGCAGCTCCAAGTACTCATAATACCTTGCCTTGCCTGTGACCAAGAGCAACTACTTTACTAGCTGAGACTAGTAATCAGTAACTGTGACTCATTCAGGGTTTTCTTTAGCGTTAATTTTTAAAAAACAGTGTTTAGAGATGCTAATGGTGGTATTTCTCATTCAAAGACTTTTATTTTTGAATTTTATTTTTATTTTTCAAACATGAATGTGATTTGTTGAAATGTAGGTATTCTGAGAAAGTGCACTTGGTGCTTCTGTTCTTCCTGAGGCTGTATATATTTACGCAATCGAATTAGGGCACAGACTGGTACCAGAACAGTGGATCCCTAGTGAAGAAGGTGGTAGTTTTCAGTAAAATTTGCCTCTCTTTTCTCTCTCCCTGAAATTACTTGCATGCTGTTTCTAGTCATAGGATAATAGAGATGTAATATTTGTATATGGTGTGTAAGAATGTGTCTTCCAACATGCCAGGTGATGCTAAGGTGTTTCTGAAAATGCATTGAGAGACAGTCACAAATGTGAATAGTTGAGGTTTTTGATGTACTCTTCAAACTTAATTTCTTGGGAGTGCATATGAAACTCTATTTCTTTTAATGCATGTATAACATTCATCGAGACTAGCACTTAACTGTGTACACACAATTACAGTTTTAATGCCTAACAGTTTTCAGACGATCTGTTTAAAGCCTTCGAGTGCTATAGCAATGTAAATAGTAACCTTGCGTTCAGTGGGATTTATATTTGTGGTTAACTTTGCATACTCAAAAATAAGACTTTTCAGGACTTAACATGGAACTTTTTGGGGGTGGGATGTTAGAACATCCAAAAGGTTTAGAAATTACATGGGAATTATCAGTGTGCTCAGATAAGCATGTAAATTCCACAACCACAGAAACTACAGCAGGAAAAAAGATGTTACTTTGGGCCAAAGTTTTGAGATGGATTCTGGCATAAGGTAACAGAGGTCCAGATGATTTCTTTTTTACCAAGGATTCATTTTATACAGTGGAAAAGCCTATTAGTTTCTCAGAATAGATAGTCACAATTGATTAAAATAAATATAAGAAATATTTTACTGATTGCATGAATGACTTCTAAATCTTTCATTAAATATGGAAACCTCAGCAGTTTGCCTAAATGCTAACACTATGCTGTTATTTCTAAATTAGTATGATTTATGTGTGCACCACTGTCAGGGTTTGCCGTATCAAAGTGGTAAGGGTAGTGGATCTTCAGTATTTTAGAACTTGTAAACTGTGCTAAATAGTTGAAACTCATGTTTCTTTCCTGCCACCCTGTTGTTTTTTATTAAATGAGTTACAAGACACTTCCTGAAGTCACTAAACCTAGCATTTTTCATTATATTTAGTTTTCATCTGTAGCACAAACTTACAAAGCATAGTTCTTCTTGTTTCCTGAAGTGACTTAGATGATGAAACTATGATCAAAATTTATTGTACACACATTTGTATAATTTTTAGTGAAAACCATCTTAAGTATTAGGATAATCACCTACAATTAGTGTTGAAATGGGTTTAAATGAATGGGGTTTAAAACTATAGGAGTCGAAAACTGTTACAAAGTTATATTTTGCGAGTGTTCTTATTCTAAAGTAGAGATTGGGGTGCAGGGGATGAACCTGAACTTTTTAAGGTAAGGTTTCTGTAGCATCCAATGCCCCACTGACATCTCTGACACTATGAATGAGTCCTTGCCAGTCTGTGGACGTGGGGCTAGCACCCCTCTTAGGCCTGAAAACCTCACAGTATTCCTTGAATAGCCTGTGTTTTTTCTTAATCACTGCAGTAACCTAAATCTGGAAACACTCATCTCTGCTATTTAATTGCTTGCTTTCTTCTCTGCCAGATGTTAAATTTGGATGGTATTTCAGATTCTTTATGGTGAATGATGTCACTCATGCATTTTCTCTTTTGCTTTATGTGGGTGGTTGCACTTCCTATTTCTACCCTGTATCAGATGCATGCAAGATGATGAGCTGTGATGCTGTCCTCCTCCACCTCACCTGCTGCACCACCCTGCAGTCTCCCCTTGCCCCCTACACCTTCCCCTGATTCCCGTGATTTGTTTATTCCTGCTTTGCACAGTGGGATAACAGCTCAAATCTGTCCTCTCCCATCGCTCAAGTTGAGGATATGTAGGCACACCAAGGTGAAGTCAGTAATGGGTTTGCATTGCCCTGATGAAAGGCAGTCGCTTTCAAACTTCACTGTCTCAATCTTTCTCTCTAGTTGTTTAAGAGTAGACACTTGAATGTGGTACTTGTTCTGGTAGTTTCGGTTTGTTTGTCGAGTCTTCTGTGCAGCACAAAAAAAAGTATTGTCGTTTGAATGGTATACTAAATTTTTGTTGAGAATAACTGAACTGCAGACCTTACTTCTTCATCTTTTTAGCACCTTTTTTAGGAAGGTGGTGCTTTTATGAGATCACAGTGAAAGTTTATATAGTGCCTAAAGCAGAGACACTAAATAGTCTATGTTTGCTGTTTTAGTAACCCAGGCTCTTGAAAACGAGCCTGCATAGCTTTTCTAGTTCACATTGCTTTTATGAGTGTTCTGGCCAGCTGTTGTGTTGGTGATGGTTTTCTATAGGAGCAATTTTGCCTCTGCATTTTTGCCTGAAGGGAAGGGGGGGATACATTTGAGACTTCCTACTGTGAATGTTAAAAATAATGGCCAGTTTAGTATTTGTACTGTATGTTTAGCAGGAATAAATAGGTACCTCCTACCAAATTCTCGGTGTAAAGTAATACAACCTGTTTAAAACTTATATACATTTGGGGAAAAAAAAATCCTATTGCTTGTATTTTGTGAACCTTCAGTTTCTGAACACAACTGTCTGTTCCTATAAGGTATGAATCTTGTGCAAATTTGCCCTGACTCCAGTTAGAAATACAGTTACTTGAATAGGACAATCTTTTAAATTTGGATGTACAATTTCTAGTGACCTAGAAAACGAAACCCTTTTGAAAGTTGTAATTTAGCTTATTCTCCAAATTAAAGGAATGAACAGTTCTTCTCAGTTTATTAACTTTGTTGAGGAAGTAATAGTATGTTACTAGATTATTCAGACCCATCTTCTGTGACAGAGCAAGCACTGTACTCTTTTTGTAACACAATTAATGTGATTCTTAAATAGTTGATAAAACTATTTTTGTTTTAAACTGATGTTGAATAACAAGAGAAATATTACTGGTTAATATGGTGTAAAACATTGTAGTGTTGAGTAACTAGTTCCTCTCGGAAATGAAATGGACTTAACCTTCAAGGTGAATAATCATTGTCTTTCAGAAGCTAATGATACCCAATTGCTGTATTTTAGAAGAGGATGTAGTGATTAACAAAGGAGATAGATACAACGAGGCTGGGGAAGGGACTGGAGGGAAAGTCCTGTGAGGAGAGGCTGAGGGAGCTGGGGGTGTTCAGCCTGGAGAAGAGGAGACTCAGGGGGGACCTCATCACTCTCTACAACTACTTGAGGGGAGGTTGTAGTCAGGTGGGGGTCAGGCTCTTCTCCCGGGCAACCAGTGACAGGACGAGAGGGCGCGGCCTGAAACTGCGTCAGGGGAGGTTTAGGTTGGATCTCAGGAAACCCTTCCTCACGGAGAGGGTGCTCAGGCACTGGGATGCACTGCCCAGGGAAGGGGTGGAGTCACCGTCCCTGGAGGTGTTTAAGGAGAGGCTGGATGGGGCACTTGGTGCCATGGTCTAGGCAACATGACTGGACTTGATGATCTCAGGGGTCTTTTTCAGCCTCAACAATTCTGTGATTCTGTAGGAGATGCATTTCTATTTGAATTACATTGTCAAGTCAAAAAAACCAAACCAAAACACACACAAAAAAGGACCCAAACAAAAAAAATGAAGTCAAGAACCACTTAGTTTATCCACTTAGGTGTTTTGTGGTTTTTTTTTTTTTCACTGTGCTGATAAGAATGTGTGTATTCTTAACTTTGAGTAGCTCAGACAGCAGAACCAGTAATGCAGTTTTTCATGTAAATAGCTTCAAAATATATACTGGAGACAGTAAATTTTGAAGAAACTTAATGTGCTGAGGTGATAGGACTTCCAGGCTCTCTATTACTAGGGCTGGTATGGGAACATCAGTCTTTGTAGCCCTGAACTGCCAACAACCTTTGTCCTTTATTTTACCTTCAGTTAAAAAAAAAAAAAAAAAAAAGGGGGAGGGGGGAAGGTTTGAAATATGGTAGTAGATGAATGTTGGCTAATGGCCATGTCTTTTCCTAGAGCAAGAAGAAAAATCTTGGAAAGATAAATGAGATTGTGGACCTGGATTTGAATGATACGTGATGTTGTATAAATTATTTATCACAGCGAGTCTTTCTGAAATGGTTAAAGCACTGTTATACCAAAGGGAAGGAGAAGGTTGCCAAGAGGAGATTTTACTGGATTCCACTGAAAGAATAATCTTTCTTTTAAAATTATCTGTATTAAACTTTAAGTAGCAGTTAAGAGATATCCACAAGATGCTGCAAGTGAACAGCTAGATTTTGATAGCTCTGGACCATTTTTATGCTGAACATTATTGGCATAGTTTGTGTTGTTGGTTTGTGGGATTTTTTTTGTTAATAACATCTTGCTCTGAATACAAGTTGTTTATAATGATGAAATAGATCTGTTGAAATATTACATCTTATTGGCAAAAATAGTAACTGACTCATTTTCTTTTATTTGTATCTGCAGAGTTTTCTAACTTGCAAGTGAAAAATTCTGTAGGTGATGGGTATGTCCTTTTCCACCTATAGAATTACTGATTTGATTCAGTGCTATCCTGCCAAAACTGAGAAAGAGTATCCATAGATTTTCTTTTAATTTTTTGATGTGTGACTAAATTGGAAATCTACCGGTTTTAAAACTTCAGCAATTATTCTTGTTCAAGTAGGAATGTAATATTTCAGCGCCCCGTATAATCTATAATGATGGTCTTAGTAAGATGAGGGACTGTAGACAGTGTTTGTTCCTACTAGTTACAAAAAGATAATATATTGTGGTTCCTTTTTTACATAAAGTAAGGGAACAGACATTTCCATACTTAGGCTCTGGTCATCTTTCATGTATTTTCCTTGGGGTATACAAGTATGTCAGTATTCCAATAATTGAGTTGCAAAGAGATGAACAGTGAGCAGACCTTCTGAGGTCTTTTGAGAAAAAGTCCTGTGCCTCAGGGTATGTTTCTATGGAAGCGGTTGTAGGCTGGGATAAGGGTATGTGCGCTCGTCTTGGCCAAAAGGACAATTTTACCTTGCTAGTGAGAATATTATTTGGAATCTGCTGCTTGATTTAAGATGATCCTAGAGCTTGATATTATATCTCTAGTTCCAGTATTTCTGTATTCTGTTGTGATGAGGTATAGGAACGTATCTGCATGGAACTGATTCTTAGGAATACCCTTGAAAACAAGCATTCCCCACTTCCAAGAACTGTAATGGAATACAGATTTGTAAGTCAAGCAGGAAAGTTTGTCACTTTTTGAAGTACTGTGGCATAGAGTGGAAACGTAAAAATTGCAGTTGAAAACAACAATTAATTACTTTGTTATATAAAACTAACAGCATTGCTTAACTAAACCTGGAAACCATGAATTTGCAAAAGAAACTATTTTAATTTTTGGATTGTTGTGATACTAGCTGCTAGAAGCCAGTCTGGGAAGGTACTACATTGTTTATAGAGTATCCTACTTCAAGGAATAGTTGCACATCATTTTATTTGTTACAGATCTGTTTACAGATACATCTGTGTAGGCATTGATACATTCATATTTTAAATGACACAGGTCAGTAATTTCATTAAGGCTCTAAAGTTTACTGCAGAAACTGTTTCGGGCCATTTAATCTCTGATAGTTTGTCACATAGCAGATTAGGAAGATTGAGAAGTAAGTTTGTATCAATTCTTAAGTCTTTTTCTGAAAAGTTCAGTGTATTGCTTCCAGACATCGAAAGATTTACCTGAGTTTTTTATTATGGTTATGTATCATAGCTGATAGGGCTCATATCTGTTGAATCTAGTATTTTTACCCTAACCCAGTAGTTTCAGAGGCAGATGCCAGTTGTACTGGATGGAAAGTTATAAAGAATGTCTTAAATTTGAGAGGTTTTGTGTAAGTTCCTGTTTTTCTTGTGGAAAGGAGCTTCATTGATCTCTCATGAAAGCCAGTTTGCATCTCAGTCTTTGAGCACTATTACATCTGAAGAACAAGTGACTGTGTTCTGGATTTGAAACTGTGTCCAAGAGCAGTGTCTTAAGATCTAATTTTTCCTCATTTTTGTTAATAGTAATCTTGTATTGGAGAAGTTTACATGGATTTGTACACAAAGTTTCTTATTATGGGCCATGATGCTTATGAAATATGTTATGATACAAACTTTGTTATTCCGAAGTTACTAAAATGTATATTTGTCTTGGTGATTAATATATGGTACAACAAAATGTCTGGTGAAAGTGAAAGAAACCAACACTGAGACTGGGTGGGGTTTTTTTGATTTTTTTCTTTGTTTTTTTAATGTATTTATTTTGGTACCTAATTCTTGTCTATTTATTTTCAAATCTAGCCACGAGCTGATCCCATCCCGATATGTAGCTTTTGTTTGGGAACGAAAGAGTCAAATCGTGAAAAAAAACCAGAAGAGCTGTTGTCTTGTGCAGACTGTGGCAGCAGTGGTAAGTTGGCTGAATTTACAAATGCTAGAAATGTTTATATTTACGTCCATTTTGAAGTTATTAAAAATAGTTTAAACTTCTGAATGCTAGCCTTTCCTTAGACGCAGATTGAGAACTGAAGCAAAGCAGAGTGTGGAAGAGAACTTTTTTTTTTTAAAAATTAAAATTTTGTCAATCTAGATAACTACAAATGAGAGGTGTGAATTTGTCTTTATGCTAGAAGTATAGATCTGAGTAAATCAATAGGGAAGCCACACTTGTAAAGTACAGGAATTCTGTTACTGTTTGGATTCTATGTTTGATCTGAAAATTCAGGTTTGCATTGTGACATCAATAAGAATTTCACTTGAACAGGTTTACAGCAGTTCAGAAGCTGAGGAGTAATCATCATAATAACCTTAGCTGGTGCATATCTTGTGTATCAAATTCATTTTTTAATAAGTTTCTCTTGTTAACTCAATTGGGAATTTGAATAATATTTCAAATAAGATACTAAAGCTCTTAGGCACCTGTTATTTGTCAGGCACAAGACAGTGACTCTCCTGATGATATGTACCTTGTTCCTGTGAGGTGCAAAAACTCTTGCAGATCCATATGGCTGTTCTGAATGCAGGTGCTCCCATTAAAGTGAGCAGCTGGTTAATATGAAAACAAAATACTCTAGCACACTGTTGCTTTGCACAGTGTTTGTGCATATATGATACTGAATGTGTTTATGGCCTCGGTTATTCCTGATTCATAAAGGGCAAGGCTAAGGAACTTGAGTAAATCTCGTCAGCAACTGTCATAAAGCTTTTTCTGACATGACTGTAGGGTTATGGATGTGAAAATCCTTTGACCAGTTTAGCTATTCTGAAAAAATCCGCTGTGGAAAATAGTTTGTACTGGAAAAGCAGTTATTTGGACAGTATAATTTGTCAGTTGACTGGTCTGCTTTTGTTTAGCTGTATCAGTAAAAAACCCCAACATTTGCTCCCATAAGCTTACAACTGCATTGGGAAGTATTTATGGTAAGGCTTTGCGATGTAGACCATAACATCTCGGCTCAAAGACAAAATAGCAGCCTGCTCAAGTCACGGGCCGTAACATCCAACTACTTGGTGCAACCCCTTTGTGCTGGCACCTGGTTGCATATAAACTAGATTGAGGAACAAATGGAGTTGAACGACAAGTTTGATCAATTCACCCATCTAGTTCTCTGCAGAGCCTGATCAACTTCTGTGCCAGAATGAAGAAGAGGGAAGTGCTTTCAGGAGGGAAGTGAATAGAGAAGGGGTAGGGTCTGTGTCAGCCAGCGCTGCTTTTTGAGAAGGCTGGAAATGTAAGAATTGTTTCCATGTCTTGAATTCAGAGTCTCTGTGAACCGTCATTTTGTAAGTGTGCTGAAGGTAGTCTGCTAAAACAAAACAGTGTGGGTGAAAAATGTGTTTTCACTGAACCAGAATATGCTTTTGGTCCTGTGCTTTTGTCACCTTGGATGGATTCTTGGTATTTTAACCCATGTGGGTTTTTTGTCTATTTAAGGCAAATGATTAAATGGTGAAGTACAGAAGCAACTTTGTCACCCCATTATGCAAAATTAAACCTGATAGATTTTAAACTGTCTTCCTGTAATCGCTTACACATTTCCTGTATTTTTCAAATCTGTATTCTAGTATTTGGAAATTTAGTGGGATTTGTGCTTGGTTAGACTCTGGTATGCAGAGTTTACATTAATCAGGTGATGTTACATATCAGCTACTCTTCTGTTGTGTGATAATCCCCTGATAGGTCTAAAACGCTTTAGAACTGGAAGTCTTGACTTTCATGGATCAGCTTCCATTCGAATTAACACTGATACATTCTCTATGCCTCATTAAGACTAAATTATCTTTAATTAGTTCCTCAGATGTATTTGATATAAAGAATGAAATGTTGAGACTGCCAATCAGATTGCTGGATGGTTAAACTTTAGCTACTGATGCCTAACTAAAATAAAAACCAATCTCGGTGCAATTTATAAATAACAAGACTTCACTCAAGTGGAGGTTTATTGTAATTGAATTTGTAATTTCGCACGTTGCAGTATATCGTGAAGCCTGTCTTGCTGTCTAACAAACATAAAAGAAATTGCATGTTGTGCATAGCAAGCAAATTGTTTAGTTGAGCAGAGATTAAATTGCAGTGCCCACTACTGGCATGTCTGCTTTCCTTTAGGTTTTTGTGTCAGTTGCTTGTGTCTTGTCAAATAATACATCTGTGTTCTGAAAGCAGAAACTATCTGCCTATTCACGTATTTCATTGATACTACTCTTATTTTGTAGTGTTTGGGAAGATAATGTATTTGGGCAGTGGAAAAGAAATGCACTGCGATGTTACTTGCACAGGGTGTTTTTTCAAGGAGTGAGATGAGGGATGTCAGATGTGAGAAAACAAATCTTAATATGAACGCAAATATTGCTCTTTTTCTTTTCTTCCGCACCCCTCCCCCTGCTTTTTTCCTCCCTATCTTTTGATTTTGGAAAAATTGATGGACGAGAACTGGAATCTAACTCTTACTTCTGCTTTCACAGTTGGAAGGTTCAGAAACAAAGAGCTGCTGCTGACAGGTTATTTTAAAATGGAGTTGAAGTTTTAGAAAGAAGAGGAAGAAAAGTTGAGTTACTGGGGAACTGTAGTAAATACTTTCTTAAAGAGGGGAAAGAAGCTAAAAGTAGAATACCTGTCAGTACTGCTCTTCGAAACAAATAGTGTGTTAGGCTGAGAAGGCAGGAGAGGGTTACGCATGAAAGATGGATAGGGAAGACTAGAGAGCGGAATAAAGACATCGAAGACAGATCAAGAGGAATAGGGACAGAGATGTTTGGAAAGGACTGTGTGGAGATTGCTTTATAAAGCAGATTTAGGAGATGCTTTAGAAAAAGGGAATATGGGAGTTGTCTTTATTATTACTCTCTGTGGGAAGATGTTGGCTAGTTGAATAAAGCAAACTGCTAAGAAACATGCAGGTGGAAAAACCTACTACATGCCTGAGACAGGTGCACTGATCCTCTGTGCTCATAGCTAAAGTCGCTCTAAATAATAATGCTTCCTACCTAAAAGGTTATTGAACAGAAGGTTGGGGCTTTTTGTGAACTGTCTTACATGTTAGTTCCCAACATTTGTGTCAAAGCTAAAAATAACTGGAGATATTAGCATATCTCATTTAGCGCTGTAGATAATTGTTGTCACTGATGTAATAGTCTTTCTTCTGAAAGACTTGACTTGTCATATTCTTTGAAGAATAAACAAAGTCCAAATTTGCAGTGAGAAGACAGAAGAGGGCAGGTTAAAGGAGTTGCCTTCAGTCACGAAGGAGTGAGATGTTCAGTTTTCGCTTATTTCTGCCACATCAACGTATCACAAGTCTTAACCTTTTCTAACAGAGATGGAAAAAATTAAAAATTAAACACTGTAAAATTCAGGGCTTTATTTTAAAGTAAGCTTGTATGTATTCCTGGTGGGAATTTCTGGCTTTCAAAGGTCTAAATTTCCAGTAATTTCTTAAATTTATGCAGCTCATTAAAATATTGATGCTGGCGAGGTTTGAAATAAAGTCAAGTACTTGAACCAGGAGAAATTACCATGTGAAACACTTCAAACTAAAAATCGATCAAGTGTCAAAAACCTCTTGGCAGATATATCAGCTTGTGGATACAGAGAAGATAATATATTCTCGATTCTGGTTTAGATCAGTTGAAGTTGAAATACTGCAAATTTCTAAACCAGAAATATGCTTCTCCTCTTCAGGTCTTTCAAATTGGTTGTAAAATCACTGAAGGTGTCACAGTGGCTCTATCGAACTGACTGCAGAAATTTGTTAAACTATGAAAGTAATTAAACTGAATCCTGTTTAAAAGTGTTGCTTGTTGCTTGTTGCTCTGCTTGTTGCTGTTTTATTTGCACTGTATCAAGTTGCGTCTAAAAGAATGTAAATATTATCAACTATTAAAGTCAAATACCACATAGTGTTTTGAAACTTGAAACTTTCTGCTCTCTCTGCTGGGGCGTACCTAGGAAAGACAGAAGAAGCACGTGGCAAATGTATAGTGATGGTTCCTGTTTGCACTTTTCCAGCGTCTAGTTATTTGTGGCTCGGGAACTTGGAGTTGCAGGCAGAATCTTCATACTTAATACCAATAATTTCTTCTATTGAATTTTTGCCCATTAGTAAAGTCTAACACTTAAGGATATTAACAGCTGTGGATAGCTGTGTAATTGCTTGAATGAGAAATGTTAAGTTAATAGATAAGAGAAATACAGTAGCCCTTTTACACCTAACCTGTGTGTAATTACCAACCAGTGAGAATGGTCGTTTCTTATGTTTATACTTCCTAATTATTTACTTAAGGCAAAGTTAAAATCAACAATTTAAACCACAACTTACTTCCTCTTGAAGTAAATCCCTTCTGTGCAGGGTAGATAACTGGAATTAAATGGACTTATAGGGAGGTAATTGGTTTATGATTACATTTTAATATGTTAATAAAGTTGTTAAATCATGGTTGATGAAATAAGTCTGTCTGTGATATTTATTATTAATATCAGCCACTCTAGGGAGTTTTATTTCTTAGCAGATTTTTTTTAAATGAAGCACTTATTAAGATTCATTAAAGGCAACAGTGTATCATCGAACTCAACTATGCAGTTATGGATTATACTTGTCACTTTCAAGTGAAATAGACATTTTAAGCATATACTTGGTTTTAACCACAAAAATTTGTTAAAGTTTCTTAAACTATTTGCTGAGTCAAATTACAATGTTTTTTCCATATCTTTGTTTATGAAAGTAATCCTTGAATTTATCATTGATTATTCTTTATTAATAGATTATATTGCTGCATTTTATTTTAAGAATATGCTAGATTTACACAATCTAAGTTGTCCTTTAAAGTTTAACAGAAAGTGGATTAAGTCTTGGATACATACAATAAAAGGGATAAAATCTGAAAAATTGTCCTTACTTCATGTGACTTTTGCATTGCATCAGTCATCTTTGCCATTTGTGTCTCAGTCAGAAGATGAAAATAGCAAATGCTCCTGGGTTAGCCTGTATTCCTGTCTGTGGTGGTTTAGCTCAGCCTTGGACTGAGAAGCAGTGGGTGGAGAAAGTCTGAATCACCATGACTAGACCATAACCTGGAAGAAAGTGCATATCCCGACTGACGAGGAGAAGAAAGCATCCTTCCTGTGCATTGTATCACTGCAGCCATCTCTGAGTGCAGCATGGCATCAGGGAGTCTTATCTCTCCAACAACTTGGGGGTTGATGTCCTTGATAATCTCTGAATGTAATACCGGCAATAAGTGTTGCCCTGGGAGGGCTTGTCCCTTCCTATCTAGTAGTGCCTTTATCTTTTAAGGATACGCTCTACTGACATTGTTGAAGATGTGAAAAAAACCACCAGTATTGCCTAAGGTGGTTTATGTGTTCAGTTGTCTGATCTTCTGTTAATTGGAAAAGCCATGTAGGCATTCTAGGCTACCGTGAGAAGAGAATGGTCCTACCAACGGAGTAAGATACAGTTTTGTGGGACATGGTAGTTCTGCTAATCTTTGCCCCCCCACACCAAATTTTAAGTCTTCCTATCAAGTAAGCTTTTCTTGTGCCAATTACCTGCTTCATTTTTTTGCTTCTTACTGCTATGAAATTGTGTTTTCTATATAATTAATAAGTTGATAAGTTGGAATAAAAAATGCACATAGTTTGACTAATAACTTTCTCTCACTAGATACTTGGTATATTTAGAAAAATAATAGGGTTTTATCTAAAGATTTCCTCTGTATTGCACTGCTCTGAAAGAGGAGTAGAGTCAAAATTGTAAAAATACCTTTTTCAGAACTAATGGCAGTTTAAAATGCTATGTAAATAGCCTAGTGCTTGTATAGGTGCTCACAGATGTCAGTTACAGTGAAAGTCAACTTGTACCTCTCTATGAATGAGTTTTATAACACTTATTCTGTATCTTCCTATGAAGTAAATGAGTTAAATAACGTTAAAAAACAGCTGATTCTTGCAGGGTTCTGGTGGTGCTGGCTACATCTTGTTGAACTGAAGAAACAAATGTAACAATCTTAAATCTCAAGCTTTAAATATTTTGGTTTTTTTAGGACATCCATCATGTTTGAAATTTTGTCCTGAGTTAACAACAAATGTGAAGGCCTTAAGATGGCAGTGTATTGAGTGCAAGACATGCAGTGCATGTAGGATCCAAGGCAAAAATGCAGTAAGTTAGACTGTTGAGCGTTATCTGGCTTTTCGTTGTTTGCTGTAGCTCTATACTTAGCATGTGTTCAAGTACAAATCACTGTTGTACAACTTCAAGCAATGCTGTATTAAGTCTTTTTTTCCTCTTCCTCCTCCCTTCCCCTTCCCCCCCACCCCCCTTCAGGATAACATGCTTTTTTGCGACTCCTGTGATAGAGGGTTCCACATGGAGTGCTGTGACCCACCACTTTCCCGAATGCCAAAAGGTGATAATAAAAATCCTTTCAATGAAAATGCTTTCATTCACAGTCTTTCTCATATTAAGTGACCAAAAGCTCTTGATCATGCTAATTATTTTTGTATTGGTAAACAATAATGTTTTCAGACATGTCAAAGTTTTTTTTTTGTTTTTTTTTTCCTGAGATCTTTTTGCTCAGGAAAATAGTAAAGGTGTATGGTCATTTGACCAGATGAATTCACTGTGTATTGAATTGTTGGCCAGTTTATTAAAGGTGAAATGTTATGAAGGCTGTTAAAATGTTTGGAGTATATATGGTGAAAAAGGAATCTTCATAGCAGGTGAAAGAGCCTGTTTCTTCATGCCTCTTGTAAGAGTAGTTTGAAAAACAAGTAATTGAAACAAAACAAACAAAACACCTGTGTCTTCAGATTCTCTAATCTCTAGATTTCCGATATGTAGCACCTCTCATGTCTGCTCTCACATTTTCATGGCTTTCCCTATTTACTCTTAAAGTTACACTGCGAGTCTTTTTCCAGCTTTCTCCCTGCCCCTCAAATCCCCAGCCTTATCTATAGCAAGTAAATTTCAGACATGGTCATCTAATGGTAAAAGGATGCCAAATTGAAATTGTTTTATATTAAACCAAATATAGCTAGCTGTGATGTGGTATTTTCTTTGTCACACTCTGTCCTAGATTGCTTTGTAATGTACATGTAATTTTTTTTCTCATCTTAATTGTATCTGAATAAAGATCTAGGTACTGTAAGGAGGGACAGGCTAGAACAGAAATTCTTCTAAAAACCCATTTGTTCACAATGTTTTCTGTGATCCTTGTTGCCTCTTTCCCCCCTTCCCCTCTCTCCATAAGCACTTTTGTTTTCAAAAAATTTAAAAGTATGGGTAGAAATGGATCTCTTTTCTCTATCCACTTCCCCTTCTGTATGTCCTGTTCATAATATAATTTATTGACCTTGTGTACTTGGCATTTATTTTGGTAGACACTTGCAGAAAGGATTAAACAAACTCTACAATTAAACGTTTTTTTTCCTTTACGTAGGGATGTGGATTTGCCAGGTCTGTAGACCAAAGAAGAAAGGGAGAAAGCTACTTCATGAGAAAGCTGCCCAAATAAGACGACGATATGCAAAACCTATTGGACGACCGAAAAATAAACTAAAGCAACGAATGTTGTAGGTTTCTAGATTTATTTATTTTTTTCCAATGTTTCTGAGAATGTAGTCAGATAAGAGTTGGTGCAGGTTCAACTGCAATTTTTAACTGTGTTTCCAGTTGGGGAAAGGTGACAGGTATTCTATGCCTTTCAGCACAATGACCAATAACTTCATTATTTTAGTGGCTGGGTTTTTTGTCATGTCAGAAGTGATCAAAAAGCTTCCTGTAAGATACTTTTCTAGATCCCATAATTTTTTAAGATAACTTCTACCCATAGGAGATTCAAATAAAAGTCTGTATGATAACATATGCCACAGCAATTTTAAGTGTAACTTCAAATAATGGAAATTATGTACAGAATCTATAATAAAGTGTATAATAGTGAGTTACTTATATCCAACTTCCGTAGACTGTTCTGCTCAGAGACCTGTTCAAAAATTTTATGAAAATTACTTCAGTATCAGCTCACAAAACCCATTTCAGAAGGTGAACTGTGCAAGTACTACAGAAGTTTTAGTTTCAGGGGTACTCTGGAAGAAATTATTACTTGAATTCTGCTGTTAAGCTGCCACTGGTTATTAGAGAAGGAGGTTGCCGTTCATCTTGCTTCTCAGGAATGTGTTTATCTAAGACAAGGGTGTGCTGTAATTCTTTTGGCATCTGTCTTTCCAGGGAACGCTGTAGTTGGACATCTTAAGGCTTGGTTGGAGAATTGTTTAACTAGTGTTCAAATGCTGAGCTAACGTTCCACTGACCATTAAACAGGAACAGACTCTTTGTTAATTCCAATAGCATGTTGCCCTCCATCGCATGTTCCTATCCACATGCACCTTTCTTCTCCCACTATTTAACTTCCTGTTTGGCCACGTTGACTCAGCAGCTGAAAAGCTTTCTGGCTCTATATACTACTCATTCTGTCATGTGGCTGTTACCCCAACCATTTTTCTCTATAATCTAAATACCTGCCTTGTATTCCCTAAAGTTGTATGGTGGCTGCTGTAAAACTTGGCAGTTTGCAAAATAACGATTTCTGGAGCCAGTGGAGCCAACATGTGAAAATAGAAGGAAGAAAGTCTACTCACAGTAGTGGCATACAGCATGCTAGTCATGTTGATGTACTTGGAACACTGCAGCTTGCTGCCTTTTATTTCCTCTCTTTCTCTGCCAGGATCTCTTTTCTTACCTTTTTGGTCCTTTTCCTAAGGTTTGGTATATACTGAAATGATTTAACTCTAGAAAAGTCCTGTACTATAGGAAGGTAGTACACGACAAGGATGAAGCGTGGCACTACCTGAAGTTAAAAGATGTAGTTGTAGTGGCTCTTGAGAGCATGCTGTAAAAGAAAGAGTGGGTAAAACATTCTTTCACTTCTCTATTCTCCTCCTTCGTAAATAACTTGGGAGTTTGAAGGTCCTTGAAATAAACATGCAATTTTGTGTTTCAACTGAAATTTCTAGATACAATTGTATATAACTAACTAAAACTCTGTCTCTAGCTACACCTCTGGTTTTACCCCTTTGAAAAGTCTGAAGCCTTCAGCTGGAGGTTAGGGTTCTAATACAATACTGACTTCGTATCTCACTAAAAACATCCCTGATTTGAGTTCCCACAGTGGATTTTGCAGGAATGTCTATCTGACGCAGTAATTCTGCTTCTCTTTACTCATACACGGAAAAGAAAGGTTAGGAGGGTTTTATTGTTAGATTTTGTTCGTGGGATTCTGAGCTACAACTTGTAAAATAAATGTCATGGTAAAGGATGCAGAATTTCTCTTGGCAATGGATGATTGTGAATATATTTATGAAGATTTTCTTTGTTGCACATGAGCATGTTAGAGTAGTACTTGGCGGGGGGTTCTTTGTATAATAGATATTTGCAATACTGTGGGCACATTTCTATCACTTCAATGTCAAATGTATGTATAAAACAAAACCATCTTCTTTTGGAGAAATAGTGGTTAAGAGATGGGATAAGAGAAAACACTCTTCCTCATGGAACCCAATTTAAAAGTGATTGAGGCGTACAGAAAATGACAGTGCCCTATGTGAAAGTGTGTGGTCGCATGAAATACAAGAAGGTTAGCCAGCTCCATTTAGTTTGGTTTGTGTACTACAAAGAAAATCTGTCCAGAAGTAGTGGAATAAATTTTTTGTCTGTTGACCATCTGTAGGAAGCCCTTCACAAGCAAATTACTGTGTAGGATTAACTAAAACCAGGTGTGTGTTGGCCTCTGGCATTGATGGTGGTTACTACATCTGGTAGTGAGAGTAAGTCTTGTGATAGACGTAAGCTCGTGGCACCAAAGGATTCAAAAGACTTAGAAGATTTTGGTTTTGTTGCCTCCTAGGAAGGAACTAACTAGATTTAAGGATGTGTGAGTGGAAAAGGGGCTAGTTCTTAAACTGGTGGGCCCTTGGAGTTCAGCAAACCAGATGGTAGCCCCAGGCTGTTCAATCTCTAATTAAAGTAACCTGTTGGAATTAATTACTTGAGCATCTCAGTTAAGAAGCAAAAATCTGTGGAAAAAAACTTTCAGCTGTGAAGTAAATAAGCTAACTTCAAAGAGCAGGATAGAAAGGGAAATGGAAGTATTTGATGCAACTTTATAGCTTTGTTTGGATTTGCAATTCGATCATGCCTCCCGATACGTATTTGTTTTACTGCAAATATTTTTAAACATTCTCTTTCTACTTCTGCATATCATTCTGTTGTTGTTCCTCTCTTCAGGCCTTGACAGCCAGCTAAACCTGTACTTCTGGTGTCACAAATACTGGCTCTCAGTATGCCCTTTTTCTTCCTAGCATTTAAATCACATTCACTGCTCTTCCTTCTTAACACCTTCCACAGTAGGCCTGATTGGTTTACAGCTCTTTTGCAAACAGCACTTGGTCTTACAGTTTTACTCTTTCTTTTTCTTCGCTATTTTTGTTTTAGCTATTATTACAATTTCTAAAGAAAGCAAAGTCTGTTTCGTGGGTTTTATTGTAATGCTCTTCACAAACTACCTCATTTTGCTTTTAGGCTTTTGACAGTAATTTTTATTTCTAGTGTTGACAGACATAATCTGACAAGAATGTGGAAGAAATAGGAGTTTCTTGAAAACTGACTGCTCTGGTTTAAAGGACTATTAGACTTTATAGTTTAAGCAAATGTAATCTGAAGTATTTTGATATGCGGTAATTTATTAACATTGAACACGTGCATCTCCTTCGTGTGCACAATAAACTGTGGTGGTAGAGCAGTTATTTTGCTCACATGTGGATATGCATTAATGACTTTTCTCCAGAGAAGCACATTTATGTCATGCCTAAAAGTAGGTGGGGAGGCTGTATACTTGAGAGATCTGTCTCAGCTGCTTCTATTTATATGTGCTGTGGGCTGTCTTTTAGAGGGATGGGGGAGTGGGAGGGACACCAAAAAAGGAGGGAAGAAAAGGTAGTTGGATGTTATGTCATATGTGAAATGTATTTCCAAATGTATATGTCTTTAAATCTCCTTAAAGATTAAGTACAGTGGCATAAGTAAATTGTATAAACTGTAATACAGTTTGGCAATAGTTACAGGTTTTTAATACTGATTTTTATTTTCCAAATTCTTGCATAGGTCTGTAACCAGTGATGAAGGATCCGTGAATGCATTCACAGGAAGGGGGTCACCTGGTAGGGGTCAAAAGACTAAAGTCTGTACCACACCTTCATCTGGTCATGCTGCATCTGTGAAGGATTCAAGCAGCAGATTGCCTGTTACAGACCCCACTCGGCCTGGTGCCACCACCAAAATCACCACCACCTCCACCTACATACCTGCCTCTACACTTAAAGTTAACAAGAAAACCAAAGGGCTCATTGATGGCCTTACTAAGTTCTTTACCCCATCACCTGATGGTCGCAGATCACGAGGTGAAATAATAGACTTTTCAAAGCACTATCGTCCAAGGAAAAAGGTCTCTCAGAAACAGTCATGCACTTCTCTTGTGTTGGCTACAGGTACCACACAAAAGCTAAAACCTCCACCTTCTTCACTTCTACCCCCAACCCCCATCTCTGGTCAGAGTCCCAGTTCACAAAAATCCAGCACTACTTCTAACTCTCCCCAGAGTTCTTCCAGTCAGTCAAGCATACCCTCCTTTAGTAGCCTTCCTAATAACAGTCAGCTAAAGGGACTCTTTGATGGACTCTCTCATATCTATACCACTCAGGGACAGTCTCGAAAAAAGGGACACCCGAGCTATGCACCACCCAAGCGTTTGCGTCGTAAACCAGAGTTATCTTCCACATCAAAGTCTAATAGCTGCTTCTATGGAAGGAAAGAGGTTAGGAGTAGGTTTGTTTCTCATGCCTGTACCTCTGGATGGGGTGTGTCTAGAGGACGTGCTTTTAAAGTGATTGGTCACCTCAAGAGAACAACTTTCCTTAAAAAGCACAGGATTCTAGGCAGATTAAAGTATAAAGTGACCCCTCAGATGGGGACCCCCTCACCAGGGAAGGGGAGCTTGGCAGACGGAAGGATTAAACCTGATCAGGATGATGGTAAGCAAAGGTCAAAGCGCCAACCAAACCTGCGTCCCGTCCAAAACCAAAATTCTTATATTATCACATAGGTCTTAGCTATTTCTCTTGTTCTTATTTCACTTTCATGCAAAAACAACAAAACTTTGACCTTTTATCTAATGCTGACTAAATCTCCAAGATGTTTTTGTTTTTTTTTTTTCTGACTAATACCCACACCACCTTTTCGTTATTTTTTGCATCTGTAGTGACACTAGGAGCCCCAGGTGCTGTCATAATGTTGCTTATGGCTGTGTAGTACCGCATGAGTAGCCACTCTTCATGCTACTTCCGTGTTCTTCTCCTGCCCTTTCTCTGACAGTCGTGCTCTCATCATGGTTGTGTGCTGTCGGTGCCTGTAATGGTGGGCATTTCAGTTCATGTCCCTCTGCTCCATTGCTTTTCCATAAACAACTCCATCCTGCTACAGTCTCCACAACACTTGATCTATACTGCTGTGAACTACCTTGTTATAGTTACTTTTATTTAAGAAAAAAGATATTTATGGTGTTTGAATGTAGACTGCACTTAGCATTGGTCTCCAACTTTTAAGGGCGACTTTTTTTCCCTCTTACCTCGTAGAATATACTAGAATTTATGAAGCAGCATAGTTCTAGTGATGGAGTATACTCCATTTCACGAGGTTCAGAGCTGATTTAGTAGAACTTGACTGTAAACGCTTATATAGACAGACAAGCAAGTACCAAAAATAGCTCATGCAGCAGCAAACTACAAAACCAGAAGGGGAGAAGGTTTCATTTTTATTACTTAGTAATTCGAAATTTAGTTAAAATGAGGAGTGGCAACAACCATAGTTACTACAGTCCTGTTTAGGAGTATCACTTTGGTAAGGCACATGTAACCTTCATGTCTGTGAATAAACTTTTTGCTGGTTTTAAATAACAGATACTGAAATCAAACTAAGCATCAAACAAGAAAATACCGATGTGTATCTGGTGGGAAGCAAGGACAGTGTTACACAAGAGGATTTGGAAGTATTTAAGCAGGCTCGAGAACTTTCCCTTGAGGTAAGAATTGTGTTACATAAAATGTTACTTCGGTAAATAAAGACTCAGTTAATTTTTGTATGTCTATCTGTCTTCATTTTTAATATATTCCCTTTGATCTGATGCGTTATGCTTGCTGTGAATTTAGTTTGGGAGACATTGTATATACAGTTACATTCTTCTAGATAGGAGACGAGACATCACACTGCAATGGGTCAGATGATAAGTGACACTTGGGATAGATTTTGAAAGATACACTTGAGCATTTTGGACACAGGACTACCGCTGATAAAACAGAGATTAAACGTAGCTGACATCCTGGTGAAGTCTGAGAGGATCTTGGTCGGTAAAAATGTGCCTGATGACTTTTCTCTGTAAATAAAGCAGCCACTGTGAAAAGTTAAGTCTGTCCCAACAAATATTGTTCAGTAAGAAACAGAGTTTAGTGAGTTCATAATTTCATTTAACCCAGTGATTTAACACGCTCTGAGTTTAAATACCGTAGGCTTTTTCTACCTGTGAAAATATTTGAGCTGAATCTGTCTAAAACTGTTTATACCAGCTGGTTCTAATGCTCTTCTTTAAGGTAAGTAGTGCTAATCTAAAGCTTGTGGAGACCGAGCTTTTTTGTTTGATTGGTTTTGGTTTTTTGCCAAGGGAGCTGGATAAGGCAGCTGAATCTTCCTGTAGGAAAACAGACTTTTCCTTTTCTCTGTCTATGAAATCAGCAACCAGTGTCTTTGAGAACCTGGGTTGGAAGGGAAGTACATGTAATGTTTCAACTACTTATTTTTATAAAATCGCATCATAAATGAGTTTGTCTTGTGCTTTTTTCAGTAATGGAAGTCACTTCGGTTTTTTTCAAGCTTAGTGTAAAAGAGCCGACATTATCTGCTATGTGTCAGTTCAGTGATATTTTTATAGCCTTAATTCAGAGTGCATTAACCAACAAACTCAAACCAAGTTTAAAATATCAGCTTTGTTATTAGGTTTTACTTCCATTTGCTTATGGAAGTAGTTCCGACTTCCTACTTTCTTTGATTTCATATGCAGTCTGAAAAATGTTAGGTGCTAAGATTTCTAAAATTTGTAGCCTTGAAATTACATCCCTCCCCCACACACCTTTCTTCCTTTTTTTTCACCAGCCCTTCCAGACCCTTAGCAGTCATTTCCTGGTCAGCTCAATTTCAGTATGATAGCTGAGATTGGTGTGTGCTGTTGAGACTGTTCTGAGGTAAATTCCAAGGATTCTAGAAGGGTTCTGCTGATGCCTTCTCCCTCATAGTTTTGACCAAAAGGCGGCTTTGAGTTTGAACCAGAACTTGAGAGAAATCCTCACACTAGATGCTGTGGGAGGACCGAGGCACTTGTGCCTCATATTTGGATGGGCCTTGTGCCATCTCTTCGTATGTGCTTCCTTGAAAGCGCTGCGTCCTGAACTTCCTGGTGAGTTGTTTGGCACCTTGGAAGAAATTTTCACAGTTTGTATTTGGCTATTTGCAAACTGTCCTCTGTGTGGTTTGGAAGATTGAAACCAAGTAAATTGAATGCTTCAGTTTTGTCACACTTTCACTGGGTGAAACTGCTTACGTAAAGCTAACTTGCTTTTACTTTTTTTATATCTAATAGTTTGTTTTTATTTCATCTGACAGAAAATTGGGTGTAAAAACACTGGTGAAACAAGTGGGCGATACCCTTCAGTGATTGAGTTTGGAAAATACGAGATCCAGACCTGGTACTCTTCACCTTACCCACAGGAATATGCAAGGTAGGGAGTTGTCAAGATAGTAATACATTCTTGGAATTTTTACTAATGTGATGATTTGTAATTTATTTTCTTACTGTTTTGTAATAGTTGGATTTACAACTTTTAAAAGTCAATATGCTCTTCTAAGTGAGAACCAAGTTTTGTCTTTTTTTTTTCCCTTTTACTATTTCCTAATCAAAGATGCATTAAAAAGACTTGATTTTCTTGTCCTGCCTAAGCGCACATTGGCATGGGTATATTGTTTTGTTTTTGTGGGGGTTTTTTGTTGGGTTTTCTGTTTGTTTTTTTTTAACCATTGCAACTGGATATGCCCAACTTCTGGCTGTTTAGAGCAATTAATTTTGTTTGTCATCCAGAATTTAACCTCCTTTTTCTAGAGACCAGGAAGAAGTCTGACTAAACAAATATAGTCAAAGTGAGCAAGTTGTGACAACAGTGTCTCATTTCAGGCCTTCTTTGGCCGGGCACACCTTGCGGTCTGACAGAGAATGAACTTGGACGTGTGCTCAGCAGGTCTCTGCTGATTTTTGCATGTGCTGAAAATGTTTTGTGAATCTGTTGGATCTATGACTCACAGAGAGATTTTTCAGAACTGGGTTTGTCAAGATCTACTGCTATGGCAAGCAACCATGTTGTGACATGTTTGCATAGCAGTGTTGTAAACTGCCTTTTCTCTACATTCCTCTGATTTCTAGTTATTGTCATCTTTGTGGGGTGGGAATGAGAGAGATATTGTGAATTTGTAGTATAAAAATCAAGGAGTGAAAAAAGGGTGGAGAGTATTTCTATTACTTATTACCACTGCTTTTATTGTGTTAAAGTTTTAGTTACTTTCTATAATTTATATCATATTGTGAAAGACAGAGTTAGTTGTTCCATCTGGTAAATTAGTCGCAGATAGAGGCATAATGATGGGTAATTATTAATGAGGCAGTAGTGGGATGTAGGAGACAGTGCGGTTCTCGGCTGTGAGTGCAGTGGGATTACATCATGGAACAAACAGTTCAAACTACTTAGGTTGTTAATAAACTTTCTTAGAATACAAGAGTAGTGTAAACCATGGCTATGATCCCAGTGTGATCCCAGGATGTGCCAGTAGCTTCGAAACAGATAAAGATTTTCTTCTGCTCTAAAGCTTTGTAGGCATAATTCCTGCAGGAGAATTACACTGCTTCAGTAATTTTAAAATGAATATAAATAGTTGTAAAATTCACTGAAAGGAGTGTTTTTTGTAGAACACTTGTCAGTATTGTCTTACACAGGACATGTGTGTTACTTCGGTGTAGTTTGAACTGAATCCTTCCCAGAGGAGTACGAGCATCTGCGTTGCCTGTGTCATGGAGATGTGTGGAAGGGAGACTTCTCCCCGCCCCCTCCGTGTGTGAACACAGAGGCCCATCCAAACAGTTTTCAAGTAAAGTGATAATTTAGGTGGAGATGATTTGCTGGCCTTCCCCACAGATTACATGAGGGAAATAAAAGAGGAGATGCCTTATATTCTGCTGTGTGCCTCCCTTGTCTTCACTGGAAGAAGGGTGAAATTCGAGGTATGACTCTGGTGTGCCTGCTCTGATGGAGAGCGCAGCAGAAATGGAGGTGGAATGTGAGAAGGGGAAGTAACTGGGATCTGCCAGAGATTGGACCACAAAACAGCTCACCACAGTTCAACTCTGTTGAATTAGGTTCCCTGTGATTGATTGAATCTGATCTTCTATCTTCCTTTTGTCATGGCTGATGTGTGTATATTAAATATCACTTTAGAGTGAATTAGTAATTTATTTATATAAACTTAATCAGCATTTACTTAACCTAGAATCATAGACTGTCTTAGGTTGGAAGGGAACCCAGAGAGTTATGGTGCCTTATATTTTAATGGAGAGGGCCTTTCATTTTGTGGTAACTTTTTTGTTTACAGAATTTAACAGTTTTTTGGTATAAAACATCTTTCTAATTTTCTTACAGATTACCAAAGCTTTACCTGTGTGAATTCTGTCTTAAATACATGAAAAGTAAAAACATTTTGTTAAGGCACTCAAAGAAATGTGGCTGGTTTCATCCCCCCACCAATGAAATCTACAGAAGAAATGACCTTTCAGTATTTGAGGTGGGTATATAAAAAAGAAATCTAAATTACTGAAAGTAACCACTTTGTAGACATTATAGACCAGTTACTTCATACATTAGCCAGCCTCTTAAGGTGCTTAAACAACACGCATCTTAGATGATGAGTGCAGTGGAAGCCTTTTGGCTAGATTGCTGTTCCCTTCTCAGCAAAACTACCTATTGCGCCCATTCATTTCTGGCTATTTGAGTATTTTGGGTGTAGGGAGAGTGCTAATCATAACATAAATGCTTCCAAAGTATAAAAGCAGGCAAAGCAGTTTCATGTGTATTGTTCTGAAAATACAAATGTAGCTACTGAGTGCTTTTGCCTTCCTTTTGGATGTTTGAGAGGCTTGCCTGGAAACACCCTGATTGGGTACTGGAGGTTCAGATCTGAGGATCTGAACACATTGCCCTTAATTTAGAAAGGCCAGAGTTGAGCTTGTGGATATATATTATTTTCTAATCTGAATTATTCTCTTGGCAGACAACTTCTTAAAATGTTTGAGGTTTTAAGGATATTCTGGACAGTAGAACAGTAGAATTCTGTGTTTCAAATGGCATGCCTGTAGTTGTTAAAGCTGCACATTAATCTCCACGTTCCTGTTTTCAAAAGTTGTTACTCATTTGTATTAATAGAAAAGATGGCTGGGGTTACTAGGTCTTCTTTTGAGGCTATTCCTCAGCAGCAGTACTTAGATATGTAAATTGATAAGTTCTTTTTAATTGGATGGATTCTACTTGAAGCTTGTGGTTTTGATATTGTATAAATGTTCATTGTGCTTGGTCATTGCCATTATCTGTTGAAACAATGGTAGATGCAGTCTTGAAGTCCTTGCTTAGATTAGAACAAGATTTTAATATTTGTTTCACTGTTTCACTTTTTAATATTTGTTTTGTGGTTTGTGCACTATTGAAAGATAAATGTGCATCAAGATTGCTTCCTTCCTGACTTGGGCAGTTTTTGTAAAATTGTGTATCTGCCAGCAAAAGACGTTAGTTTTAAACAGACTTAACTCTTTTCCTCTCAAGAAGCAAAATTGTACTAGTGTGTCCAAAATAATTTAAATTTTAATTATTAGTAGGTGTTAAGAACTGTACAGCATACAATAGGGAAATCCTGCTTTCCAGTTTATTTTCATTAACTACTGCCAACCTGTAATAAAAAACTTCTTAAATGAAATACAGCTCTGAGAGAGGGGATGGGGAGATAGGGGGTGATATAAAAAAAACACATGGAAAACAAGGTGCATGTGAAAGTTGATGTCCTGTCTCTTTTCATTGCTTTTATTCCTTTTCTCTATTTTAGGAGCTTCAAAAGGTACTTATGTGAGGATTTCGGAAATGAAACAATGGTTTTTTTATTTCTGACTTTAAATAGTGGTTTTTCTTTATTTCAAAGGTTAATGTCAGTTGTTACTCTAATAACAGAATCACACAGAATCATCCAGGTTGGAAAAGACCCTTGGGATCATCGAGTCCAACCATTAACCCTACTTGCAAGTTCACCCCTAGACCATATCACGCAACACCACATCCAAGCGATGCTTAAACACATCCAGGGATGGCGACTCAACCACCTCCCTGGGCAGCCTGTTCCAATATCCCACAACTCTCTCCATGAAGAACTTCTTCCTAGTCTCTAGTCTAAACCTACCTTGTTTAAGCTTGAAGCTGTTCCCTCTAGTTCTGTCACTAATTACCCGAGAAAAGAGACCAGCACCAACCTCTCCACAATGTCCTTTCAGGTAATTGTAGAGAGTGATGAGGTCTCTCCTCAGCCTCCTCTTCCTCAAACTAAACAGGCCTGACGCCTTCAAACAGTCCTCATATGATCTGTTCTCCAGTCCCCTGACCAGCTTCGTTGCCC